>NW_026870419.1:0-74876 GCF_963576545.1 Limanda limanda
TAACCCTAACCCTTAACCCTTCCGAAAGTCGGAGAAGCTCAAGGATGGTACTGATCGATGCGCGCAACCCCATTTAGTGGGGTAGAGCCTACTTGCAAGTCTCTCCGACCTTCACAAAAAAAGTTATTCAAGAATATCTCCTCAGATTTGGGGGAATTTCGTCGGTCGACCTCTTCCAAAGGTCGTACAAGCTCGGGGATGGTACCAATCGATCCGCAGGACCCAAATTAGTCCAGATGCAACCACTTTCCAAGTCTCTCCGACCTTCACAAAAAAAGTTATTCAAGAATATCTCTTTCTCCTATGTGCTTTCATCCCTAACCCTAACCCTTCCGAAAGTCGGAGAAGCTCAAGGGATGGTACCGATCGATGCGCGCTACCCCATTTAGTGGGGGTAGAGCCTACTTGCAAGTCTCTCCGACCTTCACAAAAAAAGTTATTCAAGAATATCTCTTTCTCCTATGTGCTTTCATCCCTAACCCTAACCCCTAACCCTTCCGAAAGTCGGAGAAGCTCAAGGATGGTACCGATCGATGCGCGCAACCCCATTTAGTGGGGGTAGAGCCTACTTGCAAGTCTCTCCGACCTTCACAAAAAAAGTATTCAAGAATATCTCCTCAGATTTGGGGGAATTTCGTCGGTCGACCTCTTCCGAAGGTCGTACAAGCTCGGGGATGGTACCAATCGATCCGCAGGACCCAAATTAGTCCAGATGCAACCACTTTCAAGTCTCTCCGACCTTCACAAAAAAGGTTATTCAAGAATATCTCTTTCTCCTATGTGCTTTCATCCCTAACCCTAACCCTAACCCTTCCGAAAGTCGGAGAAGCTCAAGGATGGTACCGATCGATGCGCGCTACCCCATTTAGTGGGGGTAGAGCCTACTTGCAAGTCTCTCCGACCTTCACAAAAAAAGTTATTCAAGAATATCTCTTTCTCCTATGTGCTTTCATCCCTAACCCTAACCCTAACCCTTCCGAAAGTCGAGAAGCTCAAGGATGGTACCGATCGATGCGCGCAACCCCAATTTAGTGGGGTAGAGCCTACTTGCAAGTCTCTCCGACCTTCACAAAAAAAGTTATTCAAGAATATCTCCTCAGATTGGGGGAATTTCGTCGGTCGACCTCTTCCGAAGGTCGTACAAGCTCGGGATGGTACCAATCGATCCGCAGGACCCAAATTAGTCCAGATGCAACCACTTTCCAAGTCTCTCCGACCTTCACAAAAAAAGTTATTCAAGAATATCTCTTTCTCCTATGTGCTTTCATCCCTAACCCTAACCCTAACCCTTCCGAAAGTCGGAGAAGCTCAAGGATGGTACCGATCGATGCGCGCTTCCCCATTTAGTGGGGGTAGAGCCTACTTGCAAGTCTTTCCGACCTTCACAAAAAAAGTTATTCAAGAATATCTCTTTCTCCTATGTGCTTTCATCCCTAACCCTAACCCTAACCCTTCCGAAAGTCGGAGAAGCTCAAGGATGGTACCGATCGATGCGCGCTACCCCATTTAGTGGGGGTAAAGCCTACTTGCAAGTCTCTCCGACCTTCACAAAAAAAGTTATTCAAGAATATCTCTTTCTCCTATGTGCTTTCATCCCTAACCCTAACCCTAACCCTTCCGAAAGTCGGAGAAGCTCAAGGATGGTACCGATCGATGTGCGCTACCCCATTTAGTGGGGGTAGAGCCTACTTGCAAGTCTCTCCGACCTTCACAAAAAAGTTATTCAAGAATATCTCTTTCTCCTATGTGCTTTCATCCCTAACCCTAACCCTAACCCTTCCGAAAGTCGGAGAAGCTCAAGAATGGTACTGATCGATGCGCGCAACCCCATTTAGTGGGGGTAGAGCCTACTTGCAAGTCTCTCCGACCTTCACAAAAAAAGTTATTCAAGAATATCTCCTCAGATTTGGGGGAATTTCGTCGGTCGACCTCTTCCGAAGGTCGTACAAGCTCGGGGATGGTACCAATCGATCCGCAGGACCCAAATTAGTCCAGATGCAACCACTTTCCAAGTCTCTCCGACCTTCAAAAAAAAGTTATTCAAGAATATCTCTTTCTCCTATGTGCTTTCATCCCTAACCCTAACCCTAACCCTTCCGAAAGTCGGAGAAGCTCAAGGATGGTACCGATCGATGCGCGCTACCCCATTTAGTGGGGGTAGAGCCTACTTGCAAGTTCTCTCCGACCTTCACAAAAAAAGTTATTCAAGAATATCTCTTTCTCCTATGTGCTTTCATCCCTAACCCTAACCCTAACCCTTTCCGAAAGTCGGAGAAGCTCAAGGATGGTACTGATCGATGCGCGCAACCCCATTTAGTGGGGGTAGAGCCTACTTGCAAGTCTCTCCGACCTTCACAAAAAAAGTTATTCAAGAATATCTCCTCAGATTTGGGGGAATTTCGTCGGTCGACCTCTTCCAAAGGTCGTACAAGCTCGGGGATGGTACCAATCGATCCGCAGGACCCAAATTAGTCCAGATGCAACCACTTTCCAAGTCTCTCCGACCTTCACAAAAAAAGTTATTCAAGAATATCTCTTTCTCCTATGTGCTTTCATTCCTAACCCTAACCCTTCCGAAAGTCGGAGAAGCTCAAGGATGGTACCGATCGATGCGCGCTACCCCATTTAGTGGGGGTAGAGCCTACTTGCAAGTCTCTCCGACCTTCACAAAAAAAGTTATTCAAGAATATCTCTTTCTCCTATGTGCTTTCATCCCTAACCCTAACCCTAACCCTTCCGAAAGTCGGAGAAGCTCAAGGATGGTACCGATCGATGCGCGCAACCCCATTTAGTGGGGGTAGAGCCTACTTGCAAGTCTCTCCGACCTTCACAAAAAAAGTTATTCAAGAATATCTCCTCAGATTTGGGGGAATTTCGTCGGTCGACCTCTTCCGAAGGTCGTACAAGCTCGGGGATGGTACCAATCGATCCGCAGGACCCAAATTAGTCCAGATGCAACCACTTTCCAAGTCTCTCCGACCTTCACAAAAAAGGTTATTCAAGAATATCTCTTTCTCCTATGTGCTTTCATCCCTAACCCTAACCCTAACCCTTCCGAAAGTCGGAGAAGCTCAAGGATGGTACCGATCGATGCGCGCTACCCCATTTAGTGGGGGTAGAGCCTACTTGCAAGTCTCTCCGACCTTCACAAAAAAAGTTATTCAAGAATATCTCTTTCTCCTATGTGCTTTCATCCCTAACCCTAACCCTAACCCTTCCGGAAAGTCGGAGAAGCTCAAGATGGTACCGATCGATGCGCGCAACCCCATTTAGTGGGGGTAGAGCCTACTTGCAAGTCTCTCCGACCTTCACAAAAAAAGTTATTCAAGAATATCTCCTCAGATTTGGGGGAATTTCGTCGGTCGACCTCTTCCGAAGGTCGTACAAGCTCGGGGATGGTACCAATCGATCCGCAGGACCCAAATTAGTCCAGATGCAACCACTTTCCAAGTCTCTCCGACCTTCAAAAAAAAGTTATTCAAGAATATCTCTTTCTCCTATGTGCTTTCATCCCTAACCCTAACCCTAACCCTTCCGAAAGTCGGAGAAGCTCAAGGATGGTACCGATCGATGCGCGCTACCCCATTTAGTGGGGGTAGAGCCTACTTGCAAGTCTCTCCGACCTTCACAAAAAAAGTTATTCAAGAATATCTCTTTCTCCTATGTGCTTTCATCCCTAACCCTAACCCTAACCCTTCCGAAAGTCGGAGAAAGCTCAAGGATGGTACCGATCGATGCGCGCTACCCCATTTAGTGGGGGTAGAGCCTACTTGCAAGTCTCCTCCGACCTTCACAAAAAAAGTTATTTCAAGAATATCTCTTTCTCCTATGTGCTTTCATCCCTAACCCTAACCCTAACCCTTCCGAAAGTCGGAGAAGCTCAAGGATGGTACCGATCGATGCGCGCTACCCCATTTAGTGGGGGTAGAGCCTACTTGCAAGTCTCTCCGACCTTCACAAAAAAAGTTATTCAAGAATATCTCTTTCTCCTATGTGCTTTCATCCCTAACCCTAACCCTAACCCTTCCGAAAGTCGGAGAAGCTCAAGGATGGTACCGATCGATGCGCGCAACCCCATTTAGTGGGGGTAGAGCCTACTTGCAAGTCTCTCCGACCTTCACAAAAAAAGTTATTCAAGAATATTCTCCTCAGATTTGGGGGAATTTCGTCGGTCGACCTCTTCCGAAGGTCGTACAAGCTCGGGGATGGTACCAATCGATCCGGCAGGACCCAAATTAGGTCCAGATGCAACCACTTTCCAAGTCTCTCCGACCTTCAAAAAAAAGTTATTCAAGAATATCTCTTTCTCCTATGTGCTTTCATCCCTAACCCTAACCCTAACCCTTCCGAAAGTCGGAGAAGCTCAAGGATGGTACCGATCGATGCGCGCTACCCCATTTAGTGGGGGTAGAGCCTACTTGCAAGTCTCTCCGACCTTCACAAAAAAAGTTATTCAAGAATATCTCTTTCTCCTATGTGCTTTCATCCCTAACCCTAACCCTTCCGAAAGTCGGAGAAGCTCAAGGATGGTACCGATCGATGCGCGCTACCCCATTTAGTGGGGGTAGAGCCTACTTGCAAGTCTCTCCGACCTTCACAAAAAAAGTTATTCAAGAATATCTCTTTCTCCTATGTGCTTTCATCCCTAACCCTAACCCTAACCCTTCCGAAAGTCGGAGAAGCTCAAGGATGGTACCGATCGATGCGCGCAACCCCATTTAGTGGGGGTAGAGCCTACTTGCAAGTCTCTCCGACCTTCACAAAAAAAGTTATTCAAGAATATCTCCTCAGATTTGGGGGAATTTCGTCGGTCGAACCTCTTCCGAAGGTCGTACAAGCTCGGGGATGGTACCAATCGATCCGCAGGACCCAAATTAGTCCAGATGCAACCACTTTCCAAGTCTCTCCGACCTTCACAAAAAAATTATTCAAGAATATCTCTTTCTCCTATGTGCTTTCATCCCTAACCCTAACCCTAACCCTTCCGAAAGTCGGAGAAGCTCAAGGATGGTACCGATCGATGCGCGCTACCCCATTTAGTGGGGGTAGAGCCTACTTGCAAGTCTCTCCCGACCTTCACAAAAAAAGTTATTCAAGAATATCTCTTTCTCCTATGTGCTTCATCCCTAACCCTAACCCTAACCCTTCCGAAAGTCGGAGAAGCTCAAGGATGGTACCGATCGATGCGCGCAACCCCATTTAGTGGGGGTAGAGCCTACTTGCAAGTCTCTCCGACCTTCACAAAAAAAGTTATTCAAGAATATCTCCTCAGATTTGGGGGAATTTCGCCGGTCGACCTCTTCCGAAGGTCGTACAAGCTCGGGGATGGTACCAATCGATCTGCAGGACCCAAATTAGTCCAGATGCAACCACTTTCCAAGTCTCTCCGACCTTCACAAAAAAAGTTATTCAAGAATATCTCTTTCTCCTATGTGCTTTCATCCCTAACCCTAACCCTAACCCTTCCGAAAGTCGGAGAAGCTCAAGGATGGTACCGATCGATGCGCGCTACCCCCATTTAGTGGGGGTAGAGCCTACTTGCAAGTCTCTCCGACCTTCACAAAAAAAGTTATTCAAGAATATCTCTTTCTCCTATGTGCTTTCATCCCTAACCCTAACCCTAACCCTTCCAAAAGTCGGAGAAGCTCAAGGATGGTACCGATCGATGCGCGCTACCCCATTTAGTGGGGTAGAGCCTACTTGCAAGTCTCTCCGACCTTCACAAAAAAAGTTATTCAAGAATATCTCTTTCTCCTATGTGCTTTCATCCCTAACCCTAACCCTAACCCTTCGAAAGTCGGAGAAGCTCAAGGATGGTACCGATCGATGCGCGCTACCCCATTTAGTGGGGGTAGAGCCTACTTGCAAGTCTCTCCGACCTTCACAAAAAAAGTTATTCAAGAATATCTCTTTCTCCTATGTGCTTTCATCCCTAACCCTAACCCTAACCCTTCCGAAAGTCGGAGAAGCTCAAGGATGGTACCGATCGATGCGCGCAACCCCATTTAGTGGGGGTAGAGCCTACTTGCAATCTCTCCGACCTTCACAAAAAAAGTTATTCAAGAATATCTCCTCAGATTTGGGGAATTTCGTCGGTCGACCTCTTCCGAAGGTCGTACAAGCTCGGGGATGGTACCAATCGATCCGCAGGACCCAAATTAGTCCAGATGCAACCACTTTCCAAGTCTCTCCGACCTTCACAAAAAAAGTTATTCAAGAATATCTCTTTCTCCTATGTGCTTTCATCCCTAACCCTAACCCTAACCCTTCCGAAAGTCGGAGAAGCTCAAGGATGGTACCGATCGATGCGCGCTACCCCATTTAGTGGGGGTAGAGCCTACTTGCAAGTCTCTCCGACCTTCACAAAAAAAGTTATTCAAGAATATCTCTTTCTCCTATGTGCTTTTCATCCCTAACCCTAACCCTAACCCTTCCGAAAGTCGGAGAAGCTCAAGGATGGTACCGATCGATGCGCGCAACCCCATTTAGTGGGGGTAAGAGCCTACTTGCAAGTCTCTCCGACCTTCACAAAAAAAGTTATTCAAGAATATCTCCTCAGATTTGGGGGAATTTCGTCGGTCGACCTCTTCCGAAGGTCGTACAAGCTCGGGGATGGTACCAATCGATCCGCAGGACCCAAATTAGTCCAGATGCAACCACTTTCCAAGTCTCTCCGACCTTCACAAAAAAAGTTATTCAAGAATATCTCTTTCTCCTATGTGCTTTCATCCCTAACCCTAACCCTAACCCTTCCGAAAGTCCGGAGAAGCTCAAGGATGGTACCGATCGATGCGCGCTACCCCATTTAGTGGGGGTAGAGCCTACTTGCAAGTCTCTCCGACCTTCACAAAAAAAGTTATTCAAGAATATCTCTTTCTCCTATGTGCTTTCATCCCTAACCCTAACCCTAACCCTTCCGAAAGTCGGAGAAGCTCAAGGATGGTACCGATCGATGCGCGCTACCCCATTTAGTGGGGGTAGAGCCTACTTGCAAGTCTCTCTCCGACCTTCACAAAAAAAGTTATTCAAGAATATCTCTTTCTCCTATGTGCTTTCATCCCTAACCCTAACCCTAACCCTTCCGAAAGTCGGAGAAGCTCAAGGATGGTACCGATCGATGCGCGCAACCCCATTTAGTGGGGGTAGAGCCTACTTGCAAGTCTCTCCGACCTTCACAAAAAAAGTTATTCAAGAATATCTCCTCAGATTTGGGGGAATTTCGTCGGTCGACCTCTTCCGAAGGTCGTACAAGCTCGGGGATGGTACCAATCGATCCGCAGGACCAAATTAGTCCAGATGCAACCACTTTCCAAGTCTCTCCGACCTTCACAAAAAAAGTTATTCAAGAATATCTCTTTCTCCTATGTGCTTTCAATCCCTAACCCTAACCCTAACCCTTCCGAAAGTCGGAGAAGCTCAAGGATGGTACCGATCGATGCGCGCTACCCCATTTAGTGGGGGTAGAGCCTACTTGCAAGTCTCTCCGACCTTCACAAAAAAAGTTATTCAAGAATATCTCTTTCTCCTATGTGCTTTCATCCCTAACCTAACCCTAACCCTTCCGAAAGTCGGAAAAGCTCAAGGATGGTACCGATCGATGCGCGCTACCCCATTTAGGTGGGGGTAGAGCCTACTTGCAAGTCTCTCCGACCTTCACAAAAAAAGTTATTCAAGAATATCTCTTTCTCCTATGTGCTTTCATCCCTAACCCTAACCCTAACCCTTCCGAAAGTCGGAAAAGCTCAAGGATGGTACCGATCGATGCGCGCTACCCCATTTAGTGGGGGTAGAGCCTACTTGCAAGTCTCTCCGACCTTCACAAAAAAAGTTATTCAAGAATATCTCTTTCTCCTATGTGCTTTCATCCCTAACCCTAACCCTAACCCTTCCGAAAGTCGGAGAAGCTCAAGGATGGTACCGATCGATGCGCGCAACCCCATTTAGTGGGGGTAGAGCCTACTTGCAAGTCTCTCCGACCTTCACAAAAAAAGTTATTCAAGAATATCTCCTCAGATTTGGGGGAATTTCGTCGGTCGACCTCTTCCGAAGGTCGTACAAGCTCGGGGATGGTACCAATCGATCCGCAGGACCCAAATTAGTCCAGATGCAACCACTTTCCAAGTCTCTCCGACCTTCACAAAAAAAGTTATTCAAGAATATCTCTTTCTCCTATGTGCTTTCATCCCTAACCCTAACCCTAACCCTTCCGAAAGTCGGAGAAGCTCAAGGATGGTACCGATCGATGCGCGCTACCCCATTTAGTGGGGGTAGAGCCTACTTGCAAGTCTCTCCGACCTTCACAAAAAAAGTTATTCAAGAATATCTCTTTCTCCTATGTGCTTTCATCCCTAACCCTAACCCTAACCCTTCCGAAAGTCGGAGAAGCTCAAGGATGGTACCGATCGATGCGCGCAACCCCATTTAGTGGGGGTAGAGCCTACTTGCAAGTCTCTCCGACCTTCACAAAAAAAGTTATTCAAGAATATCTCCTCAGATTTGGGGGAATTTCGTCGGTCGACCTCTTCCGAAGGTCGTACAAGCTCGGGGATGGTACCAATCGATCCGCAGGACCCAAATTAGTCCAGATGCAACCACTTTCCAAGTCTCTCCGACCTTCACAAAAAAAGTTATTCAAGAATATCTCTTTCTCCTATGTGCTTTCATCCCTAACCCTAACCCTAACCCTTCCGAAAGTCGGAGAAGCTCAAGGATGGTACCGATCGATGCGCGCTACCCCATTTAGTGGGGGTAGAGCCTACTTGCAAGTCTCTCCGACCTTCACAAAAAAAGTTATTCAAGAATATCTCTTTCTCCTATGTGCTTTCATCCCTAACCCTAACCCTAACCCTTCCGAAAGTCGGAAAAGCTCAAGGATGGTACCGATCGATGCGCGCTACCCCATTTAGTGGGGGTAGAGCCTACTTGCAAGTCTCTCCGACCTTCACAAAAAAAGTTATTCAAGAATATCTCTTTCTCCTATGTGCTTTCATCCCTAACCCTAACCCTAACCCTTCCGAAAGTCGGAAAAGCTCAAGGATGGTACCGATCGATGCGCGCTACCCCATTTAGTGGGGGTAGAGCCTACTTGCAAGTCTCTCCGACCTTCACAAAAAAAGTTATTCAAGAATATCTCTTTCTCCTATGTGCTTTCATCCCTAACCCTAACCCTAACCCTTCCGAAAGTCGGAGAAGCTCAAGGATGGTACCGATCGATGCGCGCAACCCCATTTAGTGGGGGTAGAGCCTACTTGCAAGTCTCTCCGACCTTCACAAAAAAAGTTATTCAAGAATATCTCCTCAGATTTGGGGGAATTTCGTCGGTCGACCTCTTCCGAAGGTCGTACAAGCTCGGGGATGGTACCAATCGATCCGCAGGACCCAAATTAGTCCAGATGCAACCACTTTCCAAGTCTCTCCGACCTTCACAAAAAAAGTTATTCAAGAATATCTCTTTCTCCTATGTGCTTTCATCCCTAACCCTAACCCTAACCCTTCCGAAAGTCGGAGAAGCTCAAGGATGGTACCGATCGATGCGCGCTACCCCATTTAGTGGGGGTAGAGCCTACTTGCAAGTCTCTCCGACCTTCACAAAAAAAGTTATTCAAGAATATCTCTTTCTCCTATGTGCTTTCATCCCTAACCCTAACCCTAACCCTTCCGAAAGTCGGAGAAGCTCAAGGATGGTACCGATCGATGCGCGCAACCCCATTTAGTGGGGGTAGAGCCTACTTTCAAGTCTCTCCGACCTTCACAAAAAAAGTTATTCAAGAATATCTCCTCAGATTTGGGGGAATTTCGTCGGTCGACCTCTTCCGAAGGTCGTACAAGCTCGGGGATGGTACCAATCGATCCGCAGGACCCAAATTAGTCCAGATGCAACCACTTTCCAAGTCTCTCCGACCTTCACAAAAAAAGTTATTCAAGAATATCTCTTTCTCCTATGTGCTTTCATCCCTAACCCTAACCCTAACTCTTCCGAAAGTCGGAGAAGCTCAAGGATGGTACCGATCGATGCGCGCTACCCCATTTAGTGGGGGTAGAGCCTACTTGCAAGTCTCTCCGACCTTCACAAAAAAAGTTATTCAAGAATATCTCTTTCTCCTATGTGCTTTCATCCCTAACCCTAACCCTAACCCTTCCGAAAGTCGGAGAAGCTCAAGGATGGTACCGATCGATGCGCGCAACCCCATTTAGTGGGGGTAGAGCCTACTTGCAAGTCTCTCCGACCTTCACAAAAAAAGTTATTCAAGAATATCTCCTCAGATTTGGGGGAATTTCGTCGGTCGACCTCTTCCGAAGGTCGTACAAGCTCGGGGATGGTACCAATCGATCCGCAGGACCCAAATTAGTCCAGATGCAACCACTTTCCAAGTCTCTCCGACCTTCACAAAAAAAGTTATTCAAGAATATCTCTTTCTCCTATGTGCTTTCATCCCTAACCCTAACCCTAACCCTTCCGAAAGTCGGAGAAGCTCAAGGATGGTACCGATCGATGCGCGCTACCCCATTTAGTGGGGGTAGAGCCTACTTGCAAGTCTCTCCGACCTTCACAAAAAAAGTTATTCAAGAATATCTCTTTCTCCTATGTGCTTTCATCCCTAACCCTAACCCTAACCCTTCCGAAAGTCGGAGAAGCTCAAGGATGGTACCGATCGATGCGCGCAACCCCATTTAGTGGGGGTAGAGCCTACTTGCAAGTCTCTCCGACCTTCACAAAAAAAGTTATTCAAGAATATCTCCTCAGATTTGGGGGAATTTCGTCGGTCGACCTCTTCCGAAGGTCGTACAAGCTCGGGGATGGTACCAATCGATCTGCAGGACCCAAATTAGTCCAGATGCAACCACTTTCCAAGTCTCTCCGACCTTCACAAAAAAAGTTATTCAAGAATATCTCTTTCTCCTATGTGCTTTCATCCCTAACCCTAACCCTAACCCTTCCGAAAGTCGGAGAAGCTCAAGGATGGTACCGATCGATGCGCGCTACCCCATTTAGTGGGGGTAGAGCCTACTTGCAAGTCTCTCCGACCTTCACAAAAAAAGTTATTCAAGAATATCTCTTTCTCCTATGTGCTTTCATCCCTAACCCTAACCCTAACCCTTCCAAAAGTCGGAGAAGCTCAAGGATGGTACCGATCGATGCGCGCTACCCCATTTAGTGGGGGTAGAGCCTACTTGCAAGTCTCTCCGACCTTCACAAAAAAAGTTATTCAAGAATATCTCTTTCTCCTATGTGCTTTCATCCCTAACCCTAACCCTAACCCTTCCGAAAGTCGGAGAAGCTCAAGGATGGTACCGATCGATGCGCGCTACCCCATTTAGTGGGGGTAGAGCCTACTTGCAAGTCTCTCCGACCTTCACAAAAAAAGTTATTCAAGAATATCTCTTTCTCCTATGTGCTTTCATCCCTAACCCTAACCCTAACCCTTCCGAAAGTCGGAGAAGCTCAAGGATGGTACCGATCGATGCGCGCAACCCCATTTAGTGGGGGTAGAGCCTACTTGCAAGTCTCTCCGACCTTCACAAAAAAAGTTATTCAAGAATATCTCCTCAGATTTGGGGGAATTTCGTCGGTCGACCTCTTCCGAAGGTCGTACAAGCTCGGGGATGGTACCAATCGATCCGCAGGACCCAAATTAGTCCAGATGCAACCACTTTCCAAGTCTCTCCGACCTTCACAAAAAAAGTTATTCAAGAATATCTCTTTCTCCTATGTGCTTTCATCCCTAACCCTAACCCTAACCCTTCCGAAAGTCGGAGAAGCTCAAGGATGGTACCGATCGATGCGCGCTACCCCATTTAGTGGGGGTAGAGCCTACTTGCAAGTCTCTCCGACCTTCACAAAAAAAGTTATTCAAGAATATCTCTTTCTCCTATGTGCTTTCATCCCTAACCCTAACCCTAACCCTTCCGAAAGTCGGAGAAGCTCAAGGATGGTACCGATCGATGCGCGCAACCCCATTTAGTGGGGGTAGAGCCTACTTGCAAGTCTCTCCGACCTTCACAAAAAAAGTTATTCAAGAATATCTCCTCAGATTTGGGGGAATTTCGTCGGTCGACCTCTTCCGAAGGTCGTACAAGCTCGGGGATGGTACCAATCGATCCGCAGGACCCAAATTAGTCCAGATGCAACCACTTTCCAAGTCTCTCCGACCTTCACAAAAAAAGTTATTCAAGAATATCTCTTTCTCCTATGTGCTTTCATCCCTAACCCTAACCCTAACCCTTCCGAAAGTCGGAGAAGCTCAAGGATGGTACCGATCGATGCGCGCTACCCCATTTAGTGGGGGTAGAGCCTACTTGCAAGTCTCTCCGACCTTCACAAAAAAAGTTATTCAAGAATATCTCTTTCTCCTATGTGCTTTCATCCCTAACCCTAACCCTAACCCTTCCGAAAGTCGGAGAAGCTCAAGGATGGTACCGATCGATGCGCGCTACCCCATTTAGTGGGGGTAGAGCCTACTTGCAAGTCTCTCCGACCTTCACAAAAAAAGTTATTCAAGAATATCTCTTTCTCCTATGTGCTTTCATCCCTAACCCTAACCCTAACCCTTCCGAAAGTCGGAGAAGCTCAAGGATGGTACCGATCGATGCGCGCAACCCCATTTAGTGGGGGTAGAGCCTACTTGCAAGTCTCTCCGACCTTCACAAAAAAAGTTATTCAAGAATATCTCCTCAGATTTGGGGGAATTTCGTCGGTCGACCTCTTCCGAAGGTCGTACAAGCTCGGGGATGGTACCAATCGATCCGCAGGACCCAAATTAGTCCAGATGCAACCACTTTCCAAGTCTCTCCGACCTTCACAAAAAAAGTTATTCAAGAATATCTCTTTCTCCTATGTGCTTTCATCCCTAACCCTAACCCTAACCCTTCCGAAAGTCGGAGAAGCTCAAGGATGGTACCGATCGATGCGCGCTACCCCATTTAGTGGGGGTAGAGCCTACTTGCAAGTCTCTCCGACCTTCACAAAAAAAGTTATTCAAGAATATCTCTTTCTCCTATGTGCTTTCATCCCTAACCCTAACCCTAACCCTTCCGAAAGTCGGAAAAGCTCAAGGATGGTACCGATCGATGCGCGCTACCCCATTTAGTGGGGGTAGAGCCTACTTGCAAGTCTCTCCGACCTTCACAAAAAAAGTTATTCAAGAATATCTCTTTCTCCTATGTGCTTTCATCCCTAACCCTAACCCTAACCCTTCCGAAAGTCGGAAAAGCTCAAGGATGGTACCGATCGATGCGCGCTACCCCATTTAGTGGGGGTAGAGCCTACTTGCAAGTCTCTCCGACCTTCACAAAAAAAGTTATTCAAGAATATCTCTTTCTCCTATGTGCTTTCATCCCTAACCCTAACCCTAACCCTTCCGAAAGTCGGAGAAGCTCAAGGATGGTACCGATCGATGCGCGCAACCCCATTTAGTGGGGGTAGAGCCTACTTGCAAGTCTCTCCGACCTTCACAAAAAAAGTTATTCAAGAATATCTCCTCAGATTTGGGGGAATTTCGTCGGTCGACCTCTTCCGAAGGTCGTACAAGCTCGGGGATGGTACCAATCGATCCGCAGGACCCAAATTAGTCCAGATGCAACCACTTTCCAAGTCTCTCCGACCTTCACAAAAAAAGTTATTCAAGAATATCTCTTTCTCCTATGTGCTTTCATCCCTAACCCTAACCCTAACCCTTCCGAAAGTCGGAGAAGCTCAAGGATGGTACCGATCGATGCGCGCTACCCCATTTAGTGGGGGTAGAGCCTACTTGCAAGTCTCTCCGACCTTCACAAAAAAAGTTATTCAAGAATATCTCTTTCTCCTATGTGCTTTCATCCCTAACCCTAACCCTAACCCTTCCGAAAGTCGGAGAAGCTCAAGGATGGTACCGATCGATGCGCGCAACCCCATTTAGTGGGGGTAGAGCCTACTTTCAAGTCTCTCCGACCTTCACAAAAAAAGTTATTCAAGAATATCTCCTCAGATTTGGGGGAATTTCGTCGGTCGACCTCTTCCGAAGGTCGTACAAGCTCGGGGATGGTACCAATCGATCCGCAGGACCCAAATTAGTCCAGATGCAACCACTTTCCAAGTCTCTCCGACCTTCACAAAAAAAGTTATTCAAGAATATCTCTTTCTCCTATGTGCTTTCATCCCTAACCCTAACCCTAACTCTTCCGAAAGTCGGAGAAGCTCAAGGATGGTACCGATCGATGCGCGCTACCCCATTTAGTGGGGGTAGAGCCTACTTGCAAGTCTCTCCGACCTTCACAAAAAAAGTTATTCAAGAATATCTCCTCAGATTTGGGGGAATTTCGTTGGTCGACCTCTTCCGAAGGTCGTACAAGCTCGGGGATGGTACCAATCGATCCGCAGGACCCAAATTAGTCCAGATGCAACCACTTTCCAAGTCTCTCCGACCTTCACAAAAAAAGTTATTCAAGAATATCTCTTTCTCCTATGTGCTTTCATCCCTAACCCTAACCCTAACCCTTCCGAAAGTCGGAGAAGCTCAAGGATGGTACCGATCGATGCGCGCTACCCCATTTAGTGGGGGTAGAGCCTACTTGCAAGTCTCTCCGACCTTCACAAAAAAAGTTATTCAAGAATATCTCTTTCTCCTATGTGCTTTCATCCCTAACCCTAACCCTAACCCTTCCGAAAGTCGGAGAAGCTCAAGGATGGTACCGATCGATGCGCGCTACCCCATTTAGTGGGGGTAAAGCCTACTTGCAAGTCTCTCCGACCTTCACAAAAAAAGTTATTCAAGAATATCTCTTTCTCCTATGTGCTTTCATCCCTAACCCTAACCCTAACCCTTCCGAAAGTCGGAGAAGCTCAAGGATGGTACCGATCGATGTGCGCTACCCCATTTAGTGGGGGTAGAGCCTACTTGCAAGTCTCTCCGACCTTCACAAAAAAAGTTATTCAAGAATATCTCTTTCTCCTATGTGCTTTCATCCCTAACCCTAACCCTAACCCTTCCGAAAGTCGGAGAAGCTCAAGAATGGTACTGATCGATGCGCGCAACCCCATTTAGTGGGGGTAGAGCCTACTTGCAAGTCTCTCCGACCTTCACAAAAAAAGTTATTCAAGAATATCTCCTCAGATTTGGGGGAATTTCGTCGGTCGACCTCTTCCGAAGGTCGTACAAGCTCGGGGATGGTACCAATCGATCCGCAGGACCCAAATTAGTCCAGATGCAACCACTTTCCAAGTCTCTCCGACCTTCAAAAAAAAGTTATTCAAGAATATCTCTTTCTCCTATGTGCTTTCATCCCTAACCCTAACCCTAACCCTTCCGAAAGTCGGAGAAGCTCAAGGATGGTACCGATCGATGCGCGCTACCCCATTTAGTGGGGGTAGAGCCTACTTGCAAGTCTCTCCGACCTTCACAAAAAAAGTTATTCAAGAATATCTCTTTCTCCTATGTGCTTTCATCCCTAACCCTAACCCTAACCCTTCCGAAAGTCGGAGAAGCTCAAGGATGGTACTGATCGATGCGCGCAACCCCATTTAGTGGGGGTAGAGCCTACTTGCAAGTCTCTCCGACCTTCACAAAAAAAGTTATTCAAGAATATCTCCTCAGATTTGGGGGAATTTCGTCGGTCGACCTCTTCCAAAGGTCGTACAAGCTCGGGGATGGTACCAATCGATCCGCAGGACCCAAATTAGTCCAGATGCAACCACTTTCCAAGTCTCTCCGACCTTCACAAAAAAAGTTATTCAAGAATATCTCTTTCTCCTATGTGCTTTCATCCCTAACCCTAACCCTAACCCTTCCGAAAGTCGGAGAAGCTCAAGGATGGTACCGATCGATGCGCGCTACCCCATTTAGTGGGGGTAGAGCCTACTTGCAAGTCTCTCCGACCTTCACAAAAAAAGTTATTCAAGAATATCTCTTTCTCCTATGTGCTTTCATCCCTAACCCTAACCCTAACCCTTCCGAAAGTCGGAGAAGCTCAAGGATGGTACCGATCGATGCGCGCAACCCCATTTAGTGGGGGTAGAGCCTACTTGCAAGTCTCTCCGACCTTCACAAAAAAAGTTATTCAAGAATATCTCCTCAGATTTGGGGGAATTTCGTCGGTCGACCTCTTCCGAAGGTCGTACAAGCTCGGGGATGGTACCAATCGATCCGCAGGACCCAAATTAGTCCAGATGCAACCACTTTCCAAGTCTCTCCGACCTTCAAAAAAAAGTTATTCAAGAATATCTCTTTCTCCTATGTGCTTTCATCCCTAACCCTAACCCTAACCCTTCCGAAAGTCGGAGAAGCTCAAGGATGGTACCGATCGATGCGCGCTACCCCATTTAGTGGGGGTAGAGCCTACTTGCAAGTCTCTCCGACCTTCACAAAAAAAGTTATTCAAGAATATCTCTTTCTCCTATGTGCTTTCATCCCTAACCCTAACCCTAACCCTTCCGAAAGTCGGAGAAGCTCAAGGATGGTACCGATCGATGCGCGCTACCCCATTTAGTGGGGGTAGAGCCTACTTGCAAGTCTCTCCGACCTTCACAAAAAAAGTTATTCAAGAATATCTCTTTCTCCTATGTGCTTTCATCCCTAACCCTAACCCTAACCCTTCCGAAAGTCGGAGAAGCTCAAGGATGGTACCGATCGATGCGCGCAACCCCATTTAGTGGGGGTAGAGCCTACTTGCAAGTCTCTCCGACCTTCACAAAAAAAGTTATTCAAGAATATCTCCTCAGATTTGGGGGAATTTCGTCGGTCGACCTCTTCCGAAGGTCGTACAAGCTCGGGGATGGTACCAATCGATCCGCAGGACCCAAATTAGTCCAGATGCAACCACTTTCCAAGTCTCTCCGACCTTCACAAAAAAAGTTATTCAAGAATATCTCTTTCTCCTATGTGCTTTCATCCCTAACCCTAACCCTAACCCTTCCGAAAGTCGGAGAAGCTCAAGGATGGTACCGATCGATGCGCGCTACCCCATTTAGTGGGGGTAGAGCCTACTTGCAAGTCTCTCCGACCTTCACAAAAAAAGTTATTCAAGAATATCTCTTTCTCCTATGTGCTTTCATCCCTAACCCTAACCCTAACCCTTCCGAAAGTCGGAGAAGCTCAAGGATGGTACCGATCGATGCGCGCAACCCCATTTAGTGGGGGTAGAGCCTACTTGCAAGTCTCTCCGACCTTCACAAAAAAAGTTATTCAAGAATATCTCCTCAGATTTGGGGGAATTTCGTCGGTCGACCTCTTCCGAAGGTCGTACAAGCTCGGGGATGGTACCAATCGATCTGCAGGACCCAAATTAGTCCAGATGCAACCACTTTCCAAGTCTCTCCGACCTTCACAAAAAAAGTTATTCAAGAATATCTCTTTCTCCTATGTGCTTTCATCCCTAACCCTAACCCTAACCCTTCCGAAAGTCGGAGAAGCTCAAGGATGGTACCGATCGATGCGCGCTACCCCATTTAGTGGGGGTAGAGCCTACTTGCAAGTCTCTCCGACCTTCACAAAAAAAGTTATTCAAGAATATCTCTTTCTCCTATGTGCTTTCATCCCTAACCCTAACCCTAACCCTTCCGAAAGTCGGAGAAGCTCAAGGATGGTACCGATCGATGCGCGCAACCCCATTTAGTGGGGGTAGAGCCTACTTGCAAGTCTCTCCGACCTTCACAAAAAAAGTTATTCAAGAATATCTCCTCAGATTTGGGGGAATTTCGTCGGTCGACCTCTTCCGAAGGTCGTACAAGCTCGGGGATGGTACCAATCGATCTGCAGGACCCAAATTAGTCCAGATGCAACCACTTTCCAAGTCTCTCCGACCTTCACAAAAAAAGTTATTCAAGAATATCTCTTTCTCCTATGTGCTTTCATCCCTAACCCTAACCCTAACCCTTCCGAAAGTCGGAGAAGCTCAAGGATGGTACCGATCGATGCGCGCTACCCCATTTAGTGGGGGTAGAGCCTACTTGCAAGTCTCTCCGACCTTCACAAAAAAAGTTATTCAAGAATATCTCTTTCTCCTATGTGCTTTCATCCCTAACCCTAACCCTAACCCTTCCGAAAGTCGGAGAAGCTCAAGGATGGTACCGATCGATGCGCGCTACCCCATTTAGTGGGGGTAGAGCCTACTTGCAAGTCTCTCCGACCTTCACAAAAAAAGTTATTCAAGAATATCTCTTTCTCCTATGTGCTTTCATCCCTAACCCTAACCCTAACCCTTCCGAAAGTCGGAGAAGCTCAAGGATGGTACCGATCGATGCGCGCTACCCCATTTAGTGGGGGTAGAGCCTACTTGCAAGTCTCTCCGACCTTCACAAAAAAAGTTATTCAAGAATATCTCTTTCTCCTATGTGCTTTCATCCCTAACCCTAACCCTAACCCTTCCGAAAGTCGGAGAAGCTCAAGGATGGTACCGATCGATGCGCGCTACCCCATTTAGTGGGGGTAGAGCCTACTTGCAAGTCTCTCCGACCTTCACAAAAAAAGTTATTCAAGAATATCTCTTTCTCCTATGTGCTTTCATCCCTAACCCTAACCCTAACCCTTCCGAAAGTCGGAGAAGCTCAAGGATGGTACCGATCGATGCGCGCAACCCCATTTAGTGGGGGTAGAGCCTACTTGCAAGTCTCTCCGACCTTCACAAAAAAAGTTATTCAAGAATATCTCCTCAGATTTGGGGGAATTTCGTCGGTCGACCTCTTCCGAAGGTCGTACAAGCTCGGGGATGGTACCAATCGATCCGCAGGACCCAAATTAGTCCAGATGCAACCACTTTCCAAGTCTCTCCGACCTTCACAAAAAAAGTTATTCAAGAATATCTCTTTCTCCTATGTGCTTTCATCCCTAACCCTAACCCTAACCCTTCCGAAAGTCGGAGAAGCTCAAGGATGGTACCGATCGATGCGCGCTACCCCATTTAGTGGGGGTAGAGCCTACTTGCAAGTCTCTCCGACCTTCACAAAAAAAGTTATTCAAGAATATCTCTTTCTCCTATGTGCTTTCATCCCTAACCCTAACCCTAACCCTTCCGAAAGTCGGAGAAGCTCAAGGATGGTACCGATCGATGCGCGCAACCCCATTTAGTGGGGGTAGAGCCTACTTGCAAGTCTCTCCGACCTTCACAAAAAAAGTTATTCAAGAATATCTCCTCAGATTTGGGGGAATTTCGTCGGTCGACCTCTTCCGAAGGTCGTACAAGCTCGGGGATGGTACCAATCGATCCGCAGGACCCAAATTAGTCCAGATGCAACCACTTTCCAAGTCTCTCCGACCTTCACAAAAAAAGTTATTCAAGAATATCTCTTTCTCCTATGTGCTTTCATCCCTAACCCTAACCCTAACCCTTCCGAAAGTCGGAGAAGCTCAAGGATGGTACCGATCGATGCGCGCTACCCCATTTAGTGGGGGTAGAGCCTACTTGCAAGTCTCTCCGACCTTCACAAAAAAAGTTATTCAAGAATATCTCTTTCTCCTATGTGCTTTCATCCCTAACCCTAACCCTAACCCTTCCGAAAGTCGGAGAAGCTCAAGGATGGTACCGATCGATGCGCGCTACCCCATTTAGTGGGGGTAGAGCCTACTTGCAAGTCTCTCCGACCTTCACAAAAAAAGTTATTCAAGAATATCTCTTTCTCCTATGTGCTTTCATCCCTAACCCTAACCCTAACCCTTCCGAAAGTCGGAGAAGCTCAAGGATGGTACCGATCGATGCGCGCAACCCCATTTAGTGGGGGTAGAGCCTACTTGCAAGTCTCTCCGACCTTCACAAAAAAAGTTATTCAAGAATATCTCCTCAGATTTGGGGGAATTTCGTCGGTCGACCTCTTCCGAAGGTCGTACAAGCTCGGGGATGGTACCAATCGATCCGCAGGACCCAAATTAGTCCAGATGCAACCACTTTCCAAGTCTCTCCGACCTTCACAAAAAAAGTTATTCAAGAATATCTCTTTCTCCTATGTGCTTTCATCCCTAACCCTAACCCTAACCCTTCCGAAAGTCGGAGAAGCTCAAGGATGGTACCGATCGATGCGCGCTACCCCATTTAGTGGGGGTAGAGCCTACTTGCAAGTCTCTCCGACCTTCACAAAAAAAGTTATTCAAGAATATCTCTTTCTCCTATGTGCTTTCATCCCTAACCCTAACCCTAACCCTTCCGAAAGTCGGAAAAGCTCAAGGATGGTACCGATCGATGCGCGCTACCCCATTTAGTGGGGGTAGAGCCTACTTGCAAGTCTCTCCGACCTTCACAAAAAAAGTTATTCAAGAATATCTCTTTCTCCTATGTGCTTTCATCCCTAACCCTAACCCTAACCCTTCCGAAAGTCGGAAAAGCTCAAGGATGGTACCGATCGATGCGCGCTACCCCATTTAGTGGGGGTAGAGCCTACTTGCAAGTCTCTCCGACCTTCACAAAAAAAGTTATTCAAGAATATCTCTTTCTCCTATGTGCTTTCACCCCTAACCCTAACCCTAACCCTTCCGAAAGTCGGAGAAGCTCAAGGATGGTACCGATCGATGCGCGCAACCCCATTTAGTGGGGGTAGAGCCTACTTGCAAGTCTCTCCGACCTTCACAAAAAAAGTTATTCAAGAATATCTCCTCAGATTTGGGGGAATTTCGTCGGTCGACCTCTTCCGAAGGTCGTACAAGCTCGGGGATGGTACCAATCGATCCGCAGGACCCAAATTAGTCCAGATGCAACCACTTTCCAAGTCTCTCCGACCTTCACAAAAAAAGTTATTCAAGAATATCTCTTTCTCCTATGTGCTTTCATCCCTAACCCTAACCCTAACCCTTCCGAAAGTCGGAGAAGCTCAAGGATGGTACCGATCGATGCGCGCTACCCCATTTAGTGGGGGTAGAGCCTACTTGCAAGTCTCTCCGACCTTCACAAAAAAAGTTATTCAAGAATATCTCTTTCTCCTATGTGCTTTCATCCCTAACCCTAACCCTAACCCTTCCGAAAGTCGGAGAAGCTCAAGGATGGTACCGATCGATGCGCGCAACCCCATTTAGTGGGGGTAGAGCCTACTTGCAAGTCTCTCCGACCTTCACAAAAAAAGTTATTCAAGAATATCTCCTCAGATTTGGGGGAATTTCGTCGGTCGACCTCTTCCGAAGGTCGTACAAGCTCGGGGATGGTACCAATCGATCCGCAGGACCCAAATTAGTCCAGATGCAACCACTTTCCAAGTCTCTCCGACCTTCACAAAAAAAGTTATTCAAGAATATCTCTTTCTCCTATGTGCTTTCATCCCTAACCCTAACCCTAACCCTTCCGAAAGTCGGAGAAGCTCAAGGATGGTACCGATCGATGCGCGCTACCCCATTTAGTGGGGGTAGAGCCTACTTGCAAGTCTCTCCGACCTTCACAAAAAAAGTTATTCAAGAATATCTCTTTCTCCTATGTGCTTTCATCCCTAACCCTAACCCTAACCCTTCCGAAAGTCGGAGAAGCTCAAGGATGGTACCGATCGATGCGCGCAACCCCATTTAGTGGGGGTAGAGCCTACTTGCAAGTCTCTCCGACCTTCACAAAAAAAGTTATTCAAGAATATCTCCTCAGATTTGGGGGAATTTCGTCGGTCGACCTCTTCCGAAGGTCGTACAAGCTCGGGGATGGTACCAATCGATCCGCAGGACCCAAATTAGTCCAGATGCAACCACTTTCCAAGTCTCTCCGACCTTCACAAAAAAAGTTATTCAAGAATATCTCTTTCTCCTATGTGCTTTCATCCCTAACCCTAACCCTAACCCTTCCAAAAGTCGGAGAAGCTCAAGGATGGTACCGATCGATGCGCGCTACCCCATTTAGTGGGGGTAGAGCCTACTTGCAAGTCTCTCCGACCTTCACAAAAAAAGTTATTCAAGAATATCTCTTTCTCCTATGTGCTTTCATCCCTAACCCTAACCCTAACCCTTCCGAAAGTCGGAGAAGCTCAAGGATGGTACCGATCGATGCGCGCTACCCCATTTAGTGGGGGTAGAGCCTACTTGCAAGTCTCTCCGACCTTCACAAAAAAAGTTATTCAAGAATATCTCTTTCTCCTATGTGCTTTCATCCCTAACCCTAACCCTAACCCTTCCGAAAGTCGGAGAAGCTCAAGGATGGTACCGATCGATGCGCGCAACCCCATTTAGTGGGGGTAGAGCCTACTTGCAAGTCTCTCCGACCTTCACAAAAAAAGTTATTCAAGAATATCTCCTCAGATTTGGGGGAATTTCGTCGGTCGACCTCTTCCGAAGGTCGTACAAGCTCGGGGATGGTACCAATCGATCCGCAGGACCCAAATTAGTCCAGATGCAACCACTTTCCAAGTCTCTCCGACCTTCACAAAAAAAGTTATTCAAGAATATCTCTTTCTCCTATGTGCTTTCATCCCTAACCCTAACCCTAACCCTTCCGAAAGTCGGAGAAGCTCAAGGATGGTACTGATCGATGCGCGCAACCCCATTTAGTGGGGGTAGAGCCTACTTGCAAGTCTCTCCGACCTTCACAAAAAAAGTTATTCAAGAATATCTCCTCAGATTTGGGGGAATTTCGTCGGTCGACCTCTTCCAAAGGTCGTACAAGCTCGGGGATGGTACCAATCGATCCGCAGGACCCAAATTAGTCCAGATGCAACCACTTTCCAAGTCTCTCCGACCTTCACAAAAAAAGTTATTCAAGAATATCTCTTTCTCCTATGTGCTTTCATCCCTAACCCTAACCCTAACCCTTCCGAAAGTCGGAGAAGCTCAAGGATGGTACCGATCGATGCGCGCTACCCCATTTAGTGGGGGTAAAGCCTACTTGCAAGTCTCTCCGACCTTCACAAAAAAAGTTATTCAAGAATATCTCTTTCTCCTATGTGCTTTCATCCCTAACCCTAACCCTAACCCTTCCGAAAGTCGGAGAAGCTCAAGGATAGTACCGATCGATGCGCGCAACCCCATTTAGTGGGGGTAGAGCCTACTTGCAAGTCTCTCCGACCTTCACAAAAAAAGTTATTCAAGAATATCTCCTCAGATTTGGGGGAATTTCGTCGGTCGACCTCTTCCGAAGGTCGTACAAGCTCGGGGATGGTACCAATCGATCCGCAGGACCCAAATTAGTCCAGATGCAACCACTTTCCAAGTCTCTCCGACCTTCAAAAAAAAGTTATTCAAGAATATCTCTTTCTCCTATGTGCTTTCATCCCTAACCCTAACCCTAACCCTTCCGAAAGTCGGAGAAGCTCAAGGATGGTACCGATCGATGCGCGCTACCCCATTTAGTGGGGGTAGAGCCTACTTGCAAGTCTCTCCGACCTTCACAAAAAAAGTTATTCAAGAATATCTCTTTCTCCTATGTGCTTTCATCCCTAACCCTAACCCTAACCCTTCCGAAAGTCGGAGAAGCTCAAGGATGGTACCGATCGATGCGCGCTACCCCATTTAGTGGGGGTAGAGCCTACTTGCAAGTCTCTCCGACCTTCACAAAAAAAGTTATTCAAGAATATCTCTTTCTCCTATGTGCTTTCATCCCTAACCCTAACCCTAACCCTTCCGAAAGTCGGAGAAGCTCAAGGATGGTACCGATCGATGCGCGCAACCCCATTTAGTGGGGGTAGAGCCTACTTGCAAGTCTCTCCGACCTTCACAAAAAAAGTTATTCAAGAATATCTCCTCAGATTTGGGGGAATTTCGTCGGTCGACCTCTTCCGAAGGTCGTACAAGCTCGGGGATGGTACCAATCGATCCGCAGGACCCAAATTAGTCCAGATGCAACCACTTTCCAAGTCTCTCCGACCTTCACAAAAAAAGTTATTCAAGAATATCTCTTTCTCCTATGTGCTTTCATCCCTAACCCTAACCCTAACCCTTCCGAAAGTCGGAGAAGCTCAAGGATGGTACTGATCGATGCGCGCAACCCCATTTAGTGGGGGTAGAGCCTACTTGCAAGTCTCTCCGACCTTCACAAAAAAAGTTATTCAAGAATATCTCCTCAGATTTGGGGGAATTTCGTCGGTCGACCTCTTCCAAAGGTCGTACAAGCTCGGGGATGGTACCAATCGATCCGCAGGACCCAAATTAGTCCAGATGCAACCACTTTCCAAGTCTCTCCGACCTTCACAAAAAAAGTTATTCAAGAATATCTCTTTCTCCTATGTGCTTTCATCCCTAACCCTAACCCTAACCCTTCCGAAAGTCGGAGAAGCTCAAGGATGGTACCGATCGATGCGCGCTACCCCATTTAGTGGGGGTAAAGCCTACTTGCAAGTCTCTCCGACCTTCACAAAAAAAGTTATTCAAGAATATCTCTTTCTCCTATGTGCTTTCATCCCTAACCCTAACCCTAACCCTTCCGAAAGTCGGAGAAGCTCAAGGATAGTACCGATCGATGCGCGCAACCCCATTTAGTGGGGGTAGAGCCTACTTGCAAGTCTCTCCGACCTTCACAAAAAAAGTTATTCAAGAATATCTCCTCAGATTTGGGGGAATTTCGTCGGTCGACCTCTTCCGAAGGTCGTACAAGCTCGGGGATGGTACCAATCGATCCGCAGGACCCAAATTAGTCCAGATGCAACCACTTTCCAAGTCTCTCCGACCTTCAAAAAAAAGTTATTCAAGAATATCTCTTTCTCCTATGTGCTTTCATCCCTAACCCTAACCCTAACCCTTCCGAAAGTCGGAGAAGCTCAAGGATGGTACCGATCGATGCGCGCTACCCCATTTAGTGGGGGTAGAGCCTACTTGCAAGTCTCTCCGACCTTCACAAAAAAAGTTATTCAAGAATATCTCTTTCTCCTATGTGCTTTCATCCCTAACCCTAACCCTAACCCTTCCGAAAGTCGGAGAAGCTCAAGGATGGTACCGATCGATGCGCGCTACCCCATTTAGTGGGGGTAGAGCCTACTTGCAAGTCTCTCCGACCTTCACAAAAAAAGTTATTCAAGAATATCTCTTTCTCCTATGTGCTTTCATCCCTAACCCTAACCCTAACCCTTCCGAAAGTCGGAGAAGCTCAAGGATGGTACCGATCGATGCGCGCAACCCCATTTAGTGGGGGTAGAGCCTACTTGCAAGTCTCTCCGACCTTCACAAAAAAAGTTATTCAAGAATATCTCCTCAGATTTGGGGGAATTTCGTCGGTCGACCTCTTCCGAAGGTCGTACAAGCTCGGGGATGGTACCAATCGATCCGCAGGACCCAAATTAGTCCAGATGCAACCACTTTCCAAGTCTCTCCGACCTTCACAAAAAAAGTTATTCAAGAATATCTCTTTCTCCTATGTGCTTTCATCCCTAACCCTAACCCTAACCCTTCCGAAAGTCGGAGAAGCTCAAGGATGGTACCGATCGATGCGCGCTACCCCATTTAGTGGGGGTAGAGCCTACTTGCAAGTCTCTCCGACCTTCACAAAAAAAGTTATTCAAGAATATCTCTTTCTCCTATGTGCTTTCATCCCTAACCCTAACCCTAACCCTTCCGAAAGTCGGAGAAGCTCAAGGATGGTACCGATCGATGCGCGCAACCCCATTTAGTGGGGGTAGAGCCTACTTGCAAGTCTCTCCGACCTTCACAAAAAAAGTTATTCAAGAATATCTCCTCAGATTTGGGGGAATTTCGTCGGTCGACCTCTTCCGAAGGTCGTACAAGCTCGGGGATGGTACCAATCGATCTGCAGGACCCAAATTAGTCCAGATGCAACCACTTTCCAAGTCTCTCCGACCTTCACAAAAAAAGTTATTCAAGAATATCTCTTTCTCCTATGTGCTTTCATCCCTAACCCTAACCCTAACCCTTCCGAAAGTCGGAGAAGCTCAAGGATGGTACCGATCGATGCGCGCTACCCCATTTAGTGGGGGTAGAGCCTACTTGCAAGTCTCTCCGACCTTCACAAAAAAAGTTATTCAAGAATATCTCTTTCTCCTATGTGCTTTCATCCCTAACCCTAACCCTAACCCTTCCGAAAGTCGGAGAAGCTCAAGGATGGTACCGATCGATGCGCGCTACCCCATTTAGTGGGGGTAGAGCCTACTTGCAAGTCTCTCCGACCTTCACAAAAAAAGTTATTCAAGAATATCTCTTTCTCCTATGTGCTTTCATCCCTAACCCTAACCCTAACCCTTCCGAAAGTCGGAGAAGCTCAAGGATGGTACCGATCGATGCGCGCTACCCCATTTAGTGGGGGTAGAGCCTACTTGCAAGTCTCTCCGACCTTCACAAAAAAAGTTATTCAAGAATATCTCTTTCTCCTATGTGCTTTCATCCCTAACCCTAACCCTAACCCTTCCGAAAGTCGGAGAAGCTCAAGGATGGTACCGATCGATGTGCGCAACCCCATTTAGTGGGGGTAGAGCCTACTTGCAAGTCTCTCCGACCTTCACAAAAAAAGTTATTCAAGAATATCTCCTCAGATTTGGGGGAATTTCGTCGGTCGACCTCTTCCGAAGGTCGTACAAGCTCGGGGATGGTACCAATCGATCCGCAGGACCCAAATTAGTCCAGATGCAACCACTTTCCAAGTCTCTCCGACCTTCACAAAAAAAGTTATTCAAGAATATCTCTTTCTCCTATGTGCTTTCATCCCTAACCCTAACCCTAACCCTTCCGAAAGTCGGAGAAGCTCAAGGATGGTACCGATCGATGCGCGCTACCCCATTTAGTGGGGGTAGAGCCTACTTGCAAGTCTCTCCGACCTTCACAAAAAAAGTTATTCAAGAATATCTCTTTCTCCTATGTGCTTTCATCCCTAACCCTAACCCTAACCCTTCCGAAAGTCGGAGAAGCTCAAGGATGGTACCGATCGATGCGCGCAACCCCATTTAGTGGGGGTAGAGCCTACTTGCAAGTCTCTCCGACCTTCACAAAAAAAGTTATTCAAGAATATCTCCTCAGATTTGGGGGAATTTCGTCGGTCGACCTCTTCCGAAGGTCGTACAAGCTCGGGGATGGTACCAATCGATCCGCAGGACCCAAATTAGTCCAGATGCAACCACTTTCCAAGTCTCTCCGACCTTCACAAAAAAAGTTATTCAAGAATATCTCTTTCTCCTATGTGCTTTCATCCCTAACCCTAACCCTAACCCTTCCGAAAGTCGGAGAAGCTCAAGGATGGTACCGATCGATGCGCGCTACCCCATTTAGTGGGGGTAGAGCCTACTTGCAAGTCTCTCCGACCTTCACAAAAAAAGTTATTCAAGAATATCTCTTTCTCCTATGTGCTTTCATCCCTAACCCTAACCCTAACCCTTCCGAAAGTCGGAGAAGCTCAAGGATGGTACCGATCGATGCGCGCTACCCCATTTAGTGGGGGTAGAGCCTACTTGCAAGTCTCTCCGACCTTCACAAAAAAAGTTATTCAAGAATATCTCTTTCTCCTATGTGCTTTCATCCCTAACCCTAACCCTAACCCTTCCGAAAGTCGGAGAAGCTCAAGGATGGTACCGATCGATGCGCGCAACCCCATTTAGTGGGGGTAGAGCCTACTTGCAAGTCTCTCCGACCTTCACAAAAAAAGTTATTCAAGAATATCTCCTCAGATTTGGGGGAATTTCGTCGGTCGACCTCTTCCGAAGGTCGTACAAGCTCGGGGATGGTACCAATCGATCCGCAGGACCCAAATTAGTCCAGATGCAACCACTTTCCAAGTCTCTCCGACCTTCACAAAAAAAGTTATTCAAGAATATCTCTTTCTCCTATGTGCTTTCATCCCTAACCCTAACCCTAACCCTTCCGAAAGTCGGAGAAGCTCAAGGATGGTACCGATCGATGCGCGCTACCCCATTTAGTGGGGGTAGAGCCTACTTGCAAGTCTCTCCGACCTTCACAAAAAAAGTTATTCAAGAATATCTCTTTCTCCTATGTGCTTTCATCCCTAACCCTAACCCTAACCCTTCCGAAAGTCGGAAAAGCTCAAGGATGGTACCGATCGATGCGCGCTACCCCATTTAGTGGGGGTAGAGCCTACTTGCAAGTCTCTCCGACCTTCACAAAAAAAGTTATTCAAGAATATCTCTTTCTCCTATGTGCTTTCATCCCTAACCCTAACCCTAACCCTTCCGAAAGTCGGAAAAGCTCAAGGATGGTACCGATCGATGCGCGCTACCCCATTTAGTGGGGGTAGAGCCTACTTGCAAGTCTCTCCGACCTTCACAAAAAAAGTTATTCAAGAATATCTCTTTCTCCTATGTGCTTTCATCCCTAACCCTAACCCTAACCCTTCCGAAAGTCGGAGAAGCTCAAGGATGGTACCGATCGATGCGCGCAACCCCATTTAGTGGGGGTAGAGCCTACTTGCAAGTCTCTCCGACCTTCACAAAAAAAGTTATTCAAGAATATCTCCTCAGATTTGGGGGAATTTCGTCGGTCGACCTCTTCCGAAGGTCGTACAAGCTCGGGGATGGTACCAATCGATCCGCAGGACCCAAATTAGTCCAGATGCAACCACTTTCCAAGTCTCTCCGACCTTCACAAAAAAAGTTATTCAAGAATATCTCTTTCTCCTATGTGCTTTCATCCCTAACCCTAACCCTAACCCTTCCGAAAGTCGGAGAAGCTCAAGGATGGTACCGATCGATGCGCGCTACCCCATTTAGTGGGGGTAGAGCCTACTTGCAAGTCTCTCCGACCTTCACAAAAAAAGTTATTCAAGAATATCTCTTTCTCCTATGTGCTTTCATCCCTAACCCTAACCCTAACCCTTCCGAAAGTCGGAAAAGCTCAAGGATGGTACCGATCGATGCGCGCTACCCCATTTAGTGGGGGTAGAGCCTACTTGCAAGTCTCTCCGACCTTCACAAAAAAAGTTATTCAAGAATATCTCTTTCTCCTATGTGCTTTCATCCCTAACCCTAACCCTAACCCTTCCGAAAGTCGGAAAAGCTCAAGGATGGTACCGATCGATGCGCGCTACCCCATTTAGTGGGGGTAGAGCCTACTTGCAAGTCTCTCCGACCTTCACAAAAAAAGTTATTCAAGAATATCTCTTTCTCCTATGTGCTTTCATCCCTAACCCTAACCCTAACCCTTCCGAAAGTCGGAGAAGCTCAAGGATGGTACCGATCGATGCGCGCAACCCCATTTAGTGGGGGTAGAGCCTACTTGCAAGTCTCTCCGACCTTCACAAAAAAAGTTATTCAAGAATATCTCCTCAGATTTGGGGGAATTTCGTCGGTCGACCTCTTCCGAAGGTCGTACAAGCTCGGGGATGGTACCAATCGATCCGCAGGACCCAAATTAGTCCAGATGCAACCACTTTCCAAGTCTCTCCGACCTTCACAAAAAAAGTTATTCAAGAATATCTCTTTCTCCTATGTGCTTTCATCCCTAACCCTAACCCTAACCCTTCCGAAAGTCGGAGAAGCTCAAGGATGGTACCGATCGATGCGCGCTACCCCATTTAGTGGGGGTAGAGCCTACTTGCAAGTCTCTCCGACCTTCACAAAAAAAGTTATTCAAGAATATCTCTTTCTCCTATGTGCTTTCATCCCTAACCCTAACCCTAACCCTTCCGAAAGTCGGAGAAGCTCAAGGATGGTACCGATCGATGCGCGCAACCCCATTTAGTGGGGGTAGAGCCTACTTGCAAGTCTCTCCGACCTTCACAAAAAAAGTTATTCAAGAATATCTCCTCAGATTTGGGGGAATTTCGTCGGTCGACCTCTTCCGAAGGTCGTACAAGCTCGGGGATGGTACCAATCGATCCGCAGGACCCAAATTAGTCCAGATGCAACCACTTTCCAAGTCTCTCCGACCTTCACAAAAAAAGTTATTCAAGAATATCTCTTTCTCCTATGTGCTTTCATCCCTAACCCTAACCCTAACCCTTCCGAAAGTCGGAGAAGCTCAAGGATGGTACCGATCGATGCGCGCTACCCCATTTAGTGGGGGTAGAGCCTACTTGCAAGTCTCTCCGACCTTCACAAAAAAAGTTATTCAATTATATCTCTTTCTCCTATGTGCTTTCATCCCTAACCCTAACCCTAACCCTTCCGAAAGTCGGAGAAGCTCAAGGATGGTACCGATCGATGCGCGCTACCCCATTTAGTGGGGGTAGAGCCTACTTGCAAGTCTCTCCGACCTTCACAAAAAAGGTTATTCAAGAATATCTCTTTCTCCTATGTGCTTTCATCCCTAACCCTAACCCTAACCCTTCCGAAAGTCGGAGAAGCTCAAGGATGGTACCGATCGATGCGCGCTACCCCATTTAGTGGGGGTAGAGCCTACTTGCAAGTCTCTCCGACCTTCACAAAAAAAGTTATTCAAGAATATCTCTTTCTCCTATGTGCTTTCATCCCTAACCCTAACCCTAACCCTTCCGAAAGTCGGAGAAGCTCAAGGATGGTACCGATCGATGCGCGCAACCCCATTTAGTGGGGGTAGAGCCTACTTGCAAGTCTCTCCGACCTTCACAAAAAAAGTTATTCAAGAATATCTCCTCAGATTTGGGGATATTTCGTCGGTCGACCTCTTCCGAAGGTCGTACAAGCTCGGGGATGGTACCAATCGATCCGCAGGACCCAAATTAGTCCAGATGCAACCACTTTCCAAGTCTCTCCGACCTTCACAAAAAAAGTTATTCAAGAATATCTCTTTCTCCTATGTGCTTTCATCCCTAACCCTAACCCTTCCGAAAGTCGGAGAAGCTCAAGGATGGTACTGATCGATGCGCGCTACCCCATTTAGTGGGGGTAGAGCCTACTTGCAAGTCTCTCCGACCTTCACAAAAAAAGTTATTCAAGAATATCTCTTTCTCCTATGTGCTTTCATCCCTAACCCTAACCCTAACCCTTCCGAAAGTCGGAGAAGCTCAAGGATGGTACCGATCGATGCGCGCAACCCCATTTAGTGGGGGTAGAGCCTACTTGCAAGTCTCTCCGACCTTCACAAAAAAAGTTATTCAAGAATATCTCCTCAGATTTGGGGGAATTTCGTCGGTCGACCTCTTCCGAAGGTCGTACAAGCTCGGGGATGGTACCAATCGATCCGCAGGACCCAAATTAGTCCAGATGCAACCACTTTCCAAGTCTCTCCGACCTTCACAAAAAAGGTTATTCAAGAATATCTCTTTCTCCTATGTGCTTTCATCCCTAACCCTAACCCTTCCGAAAGTCGGAGAAGCTCAAGGATGGTACTGATCGATGCGCGCTACCCCATTTAGTGGGGGTAGAGCCTACTTGCAAGTCTCTCCGACCTTCACAAAAAAAGTTATTCAAGAATATCTCTTTCTCCTATGTGCTTTCATCCCTAACCCTAACCCTAACCCTTCCGAAAGTCGGAGAAGCTCAAGGATGGTACCGATCGATGCGCGCAACCCCATTTAGTGGGGGTAGAGCCTACTTGCAAGTCTCTCCGACCTTCACAAAAAAAGTTATTCAAGAATATCTCCTCAGATTTGGGGGAATTTCGTCGGTCGACCTCTTCCGAAGGTCGTACAAGCTCGGGGATGGTACCAATCGATCCGCAGGACCCAAATTAGTCCAGATGCAACCACTTTCCAAGTCTCTCCGACCTTCACAAAAAAAGTTATTCAAGAATATCTCTTTCTCCTATGTGCTTTCATCCCTAACCCTAACCCTAACCCTTCCGAAAGTCGGAGAAGCTCAAGGATGGTACCGATCGATGCGCGCTACCCCATTTAGTGGGGGTAGAGCCTACTTGCAAGTCTCTCCGACCTTCACAAAAAAAGTTATTCAAGAATATCTCTTTCTCCTATGTGCTTTCATCCCTAACCCTAACCCTAACCCTTCCGAAAGTCGGAGAAGCTCAAGGATGGTACCGATCGATGCGCGCTACCCCATTTAGTGGGGGTAGAGCCTACTTGCAAGTCTCTCCGACCTTCACAAAAAAAGTTATTCAAGAATATCTCCTCAGATTTGGGGGAATTTCGTCGGTCGACCTCTTCCGAAGGTCGTACAAGCTCGGGGATAGTACCAATCGATCCGCAGGACCCAAATTAGTCCAGATGCAACCACTTTCCAAGTCTCTCCGACCTTCACAAAAAAAGTTATTCAAGAATATCTCTTTCTCCTATGTGCTTTCATCCCTAACCCTAACCCTAACCCTTCCGAAAGTCGGAGAAGCTCAAGGATGGTACCGATCGATGCGCGCTACCCCATTTAGTGGGGGTAGAGCCTACTTGCAAGTCTCTCCGACCTTCACAAAAAAAGTTATTCAAGAATATCTCTTTCTCCTATGTGCTTTCATCCCTAACCCTAACCCTAACCCTTCCGAAAGTCGGAGAAGCTCAAGGATGGTACCGATCGATGCGCGCTACCCCATTTAGTGGGGGTAGAGCCTACTTGCAAGTCTCTCCGACCTTCACAAAAAAAGTTATTCAAGAATATCTCTTTCTCCTATGTGCTTTCATCCCTAACCCTAACCCTAACCCTTCCGAAAGTCGGAGAAGCTCAAGAATGGTACTGATCGATGCGCGCAACCCCATTTAGTGGGGGTAGAGCCTACTTGCAAGTCTCTCCGACCTTCACAAAAAAAGTTATTCAAGAATATCTCCTCAGATTTGGGGGAATTTCGTCGGTCGACCTCTTCCGAAGGTCGTACAAGCTCGGGGATGGTACCAATCGATCCGCAGGACCCAAATTAGTCCAGATGCAACCACTTTCCAAGTCTCTCCGACCTTCAAAAAAAAGTTATTCAAGAATATCTCTTTCTCCTATGTGCTTTCATCCCTAACCCTAACCCTAACCCTTCCGAAAGTCGGAGAAGCTCAAGGATGGTACCGATCGATGCGCGTTACCCCATTTAGTGGGGGTAGAGCCTACTTGCAAGTCTCTCCGACCTTCACAAAAAAAGTTATTCAAGAATATCTCTTTCTCCTATGTGCTTTCATCCCTAACCCTAACCCTAACCCTTCCGAAAGTCGGAGAAGCTCAAGGATGGTACTGATCGATGCGCGCAACCCCATTTAGTGGGGGTAGAGCCTACTTGCAAGTCTCTCCGACCTTCACAAAAAAAGTTATTCAAGAATATCTCCTCAGATTTGGGGGAATTTCGTCGGTCGACCTCTTCCAAAGGTCGTACAAGCTCGGGGATGGTACCAATAGATCCGCAGGACCCAAATTAGTCCAGATGCAACCACTTTCCAAGTCTCTCCGACCTTCACAAAAAAAGTTATTCAAGAATATCTCTTTCTCCTATGTGCTTTCATCCCTAACCCTAACCCTAACCCTTCCGAAAGTCGGAGAAGCTCAAGGATGGTACCGATCGATGCGCGCTACCCCATTTAGTGGGGGTAGAGCCTACTTGCAAGTCTCTCCGACCTTCACAAAAAAAGTTATTCAAGAATATCTCTTTCTCCTATGTGCTTTCATCCCTAACCCTAACCCTAACCCTTCCGAAAGTCGGAGAAGCTCAAGGATGGTACTGATCGATGCGCGCAACCCCATTTAGTGGGGGTAGAGCCTACTTGCAAGTCTCTCCGACCTTCACAAAAAAAGTTATTCAAGAATATCTCCTCAGATTTGGGGGAATTTCGTCGGTCGACCTCTTCCGAAGGTCGTACAAGCTCGGGGATGGTACCAATCGATCCGCAGGACCCAAATTAGTCCAGATGCAACCACTTTCCAAGTCTCTCCGACCTTCAAAAAAAAGTTATTCAAGAATATCTCTTTCTCCTATGTGCTTTCATCCCTAACCCTAACCCTAACCCTTCCGAAAGTCGGAGAAGCTCAAGGATGGTACCGATCGATGCGCGCTACCCCATTTAGTGGGGGTAGAGCCTACTTGCAAGTCTCTCCGACCTTCACAAAAAAAGTTATTCAAGAATATCTCTTTCTCCTATGTGCTTTCATCCCTAACCCTAACCCTAACCCTTCCGAAAGTCGGAGAAGCTCAAGGATGGTACCGATCGATGCGCGCTACCCCATTTAGTGGGGGTAGAGCCTACTTGCAAGTCTCTCCGACCTTCACAAAAAAAGTTATTCAAGAATATCTCTTTCTCCTATGTGCTTTCATCCCTAACCCTAACCCTAACCCTTCCGAAAGTCGGAGAAGCTCAAGGATGGTACCGATCGATGCGCGCAACCCCATTTAGTGGGGGTAGAGCCTACTTGCAAGTCTCTCCGACCTTCACAAAAAAAGTTATTCAAGAATATCTCCTCAGATTTGGGGGAATTTCGTCGGTCGACCTCTTCCGAAGGTCGTACAAGCTCGGGGATGGTACCAATCGATCCGCAGGACCCAAATTAGTCCAGATGCAACCACTTTCCAAGTCTCTCCGACCTTCACAAAAAAAGTTATTCAAGAATATCTCTTTCTCCTATGTGCTTTCATCCCTAACCCTAACCCTAACCCTTCCGAAAGTCGGAGAAGCTCAAGGATGGTACCGATCGATGCGCGCTACCCCATTTAGTGGGGGTAGAGCCTACTTGCAAGTCTCTCCGACCTTCACAAAAAAAGTTATTCAAGAATATCTCTTTCTCCTATGTGCTTTCATCCCTAACCCTAACCCTAACCCTTCCGAAAGTCGGAGAAGCTCAAGGATGGTACCGATCGATGCGCGCAACCCCATTTAGTGGGGGTAGAGCCTACTTGCAAGTCTCTCCGACCTTCACAAAAAAAGTTATTCAAGAATATCTCCTCAGATTTGGGGGAATTTCGTCGGTCGACCTCTTCCGAAGGTCGTACAAGCTCGGGGATGGTACCAATCGATCTGCAGGACCCAAATTAGTCCAGATGCAACCACTTTCCAAGTCTCTCCGACCTTCACAAAAAAAGTTATTCAAGAATATCTCTTTCTCCTATGTGCTTTCATCCCTAACCCTAACCCTAACCCTTCCGAAAGTCGGAGAAGCTCAAGGATGGTACCGATCGATGCGCGCTACCCCATTTAGTGGGGGTAGAGCCTACTTGCAAGTCTCTCCGACCTTCACAAAAAAAGTTATTCAAGAATATCTCTTTCTCCTATGTGCTTTCATCCCTAACCCTAACCCTAACCCTTCCGAAAGTCGGAGAAGCTCAAGGATGGTACCGATCGATGCGCGCTACCCCATTTAGTGGGGGTAGAGCCTACTTGCAAGTCTCTCCGACCTTCACAAAAAAAGTTATTCAAGAATATCTCTTTCTCCTATGTGCTTTCATCCCTAACCCTAACCCTAACCCTTCCGAAAGTCGGAGAAGCTCAAGGATGGTACCGATCGATGCGCGCTACCCCATTTAGTGGGGGTAGAGCCTACTTGCAAGTCTCTCCGACCTTCACAAAAAAAGTTATTCAAGAATATCTCTTTCTCCTATGTGCTTTCATCCCTAACCCTAACCCTAACCCTTCCGAAAGTCGGAGAAGCTCAAGGATGGTACCGATCGATGCGCGCAACCCCATTTAGTGGGGGTAGAGCCTACTTGCAAGTCTCTCCGACCTTCACAAAAAAAGTTATTCAAGAATATCTCCTCAGATTTGGGGGAATTTCGTCGGTCGACCTCTTCCGAAGGTCGTACAAGCTCGGGGATGGTACCAATCGATCCGCAGGACCCAAATTAGTCCAGATGCAACCACTTTCCAAGTCTCTCCGACCTTCACAAAAAAAGTTATTCAAGAATATCTCTTTCTCCTATGTGCTTTCATCCCTAACCCTAACCCTAACCCTTCCGAAAGTCGGAGAAGCTCAAGGATGGTACCGATCGATGCGCGCTACCCCATTTAGTGGGGGTAGAGCCTACTTGCAAGTCTCTCCGACCTTCACAAAAAAAGTTATTCAAGAATATCTCTTTCTCCTATGTGCTTTCATCCCTAACCCTAACCCTAACCCTTCCGAAAGTCGGAGAAGCTCAAGGATGGTACCGATCGATGCGCGCAACCCCATTTAGTGGGGGTAGAGCCTACTTGCAAGTCTCTCCGACCTTCACAAAAAAAGTTATTCAAGAATATCTCCTCAGATTTGGGGGAATTTCGTCGGTCGACCTCTTCCGAAGGTCGTACAAGCTCGGGGATGGTACCAATCGATCCGCAGGACCCAAATTAGTCCAGATGCAACCACTTTCCAAGTCTCTCCGACCTTCACAAAAAAAGTTATTCAAGAATATCTCTTTCTCCTATGTGCTTTCATCCCTAACCCTAACCCTAACCCTTCCGAAAGTCGGAGAAGCTCAAGGATGGTACCGATCGATGCGCGCTACCCCATTTAGTGGGGGTAGAGCCTACTTGCAAGTCTCTCCGACCTTCACAAAAAAAGTTATTCAAGAATATCTCTTTCTCCTATGTGCTTTCATCCCTAACCCTAACCCTAACCCTTCCGAAAGTCGGAGAAGCTCAAGGATGGTACCGATCGATGCGCGCTACCCCATTTAGTGGGGGTAGAGCCTACTTGCAAGTCTCTCCGACCTTCACAAAAAAAGTTATTCAAGAATATCTCTTTCTCCTATGTGCTTTCATCCCTAACCCTAACCCTAACCCTTCCGAAAGTCGGAGAAGCTCAAGGATGGTACCGATCGATGCGCGCAACCCCATTTAGTGGGGGTAGAGCCTACTTGCAAGTCTCTCCGACCTTCACAAAAAAAGTTATTCAAGAATATCTCCTCAGATTTGGGGGAATTTCGTCGGTCGACCTCTTCCGAAGGTCGTACAAGCTCGGGGATGGTACCAATCGATCCGCAGGACCCAAATTAGTCCAGATGCAACCACTTTCCAAGTCTCTCCGACCTTCACAAAAAAAGTTATTCAAGAATATCTCTTTCTCCTATGTGCTTTCATCCCTAACCCTAACCCTAACCCTTCCGAAAGTCGGAGAAGCTCAAGGATGGTACCGATCGATGCGCGCTACCCCATTTAGTGGGGGTAGAGCCTACTTGCAAGTCTCTCCGACCTTCACAAAAAAAGTTATTCAAGAATATCTCTTTCTCCTATGTGCTTTCATCCCTAACCCTAACCCTAACCCTTCCGAAAGTCGGAAAAGCTCAAGGATGGTACCGATCGATGCGCGCTACCCCATTTAGTGGGGGTAGAGCCTACTTGCAAGTCTCTCCGACCTTCACAAAAAAAGTTATTCAAGAATATCTCTTTCTCCTATGTGCTTTCATCCCTAACCCTAACCCTAACCCTAACCCTTCCGAAAGTCGGAAAAGCTCAAGGATGGTACCGATCGATGCGCGCTACCCCATTTAGTGGGGGTAGAGCCTACTTGCAAGTCTCTCCGACCTTCACAAAAAAAGTTATTCAAGAATATCTCTTTCTCCTATGTGCTTTCATCCCTAACCCTAACCCTAACCCTTCCGAAAGTCGGAGAAGCTCAAGGATGGTACCGATCGATGCGCGCAACCCCATTTAGTGGGGGTAGAGCCTACTTGCAAGTCTCTCCGACCTTCACAAAAAAAGTTATTCAAGAATATCTCCTCAGATTTGGGGGAATTTCGTCGGTCGACCTCTTCCGAAGGTCGTACAAGCTCGGGGATGGTACCAATCGATCCGCAGGACCCAAATTAGTCCAGATGCAACCACTTTCCAAGTCTCTCCGACCTTCACAAAAAAAGTTATTCAAGAATATCTCTTTCTCCTATGTGCTTTCATCCCTAACCCTAACCCTAACCCTTCCGAAAGTCGGAGAAGCTCAAGGATGGTACCGATCGATGCGCGCTACCCCATTTAGTGGGGGTAGAGCCTACTTGCAAGTCTCTCCGACCTTCACAAAAAAAGTTATTCAAGAATATCTCTTTCTCCTATGTGCTTTCATCCCTAACCCTAACCCTAACCCTTACGAAAGTCGGAGAAGCTCAAGGATGGTACCGATCGATGCGCGCAACCCCATTTAGTGGGGGTAGAGCCTACTTGCAAGTCTCTCCGACCTTCACAAAAAAAGTTATTCAAGAATATCTCCTCAGATTTGGGGGAATTTCGTCGGTCGACCTCTTCCGAAGGTCGTACAAGCTCGGGGATGGTACCAATCGATCCGCAGGACCCAAATTAGTCCAGATGCAACCACTTTCCAAGTCTCTCCGACCTTCACAAAAAAAGTTATTCAAGAATATCTCTTTCTCCTATGTGCTTTCATCCCTAACCCTAACCCTAACCCTTCCGAAAGTCGGAGAAGCTCAAGGATGGTACCGATCGATGCGCGCTACCCCATTTAGTGGGGGTAGAGCCTACTTGCAAGTCTCTCCGACCTTCACAAAAAAAGTTATTCAATTATATCTCTTTCTCCTATGTGCTTTCATCCCTAACCCTAACCCTAACCCTTCCGAAAGTCGGAGAAGCTCAAGGATGGTACCGATCGATGCGCGCTACCCCATTTAGTGGGGGTAGAGCCTACTTGCAAGTCTCTCCGACCTTCACAAAAAAAGTTATTCAAGAATATCTCTTTCTCTTATGTGCTTTCATCCCTAACCCTAACCCTAACCCTTCCGAAAGTCGGAGAAGCTCAAGGATGGTACCGATCGATGCGCGCTACCCCATTTAGTGGGGGTAGAGCCTACTTGCAAGTCTCTCCGACCTTCACAAAAAAAGTTATTCAAGAATATCTCTTTCTCCTATGTGCTTTCATCCCTAACCCTAACCCTAACCCTTCCGAAAGTCGGAGAAGCTCAAGGATGGTACCGATCGATGCGCGCAACCCCATTTAGTGGGGGTAGAGCCTACTTGCAAGTCTCTCCGACCTTCACAAAAAAAGTTATTCAAGAATATCTCCTCAGATTTGGGGGAATTTCGTCGGTCGACCTCTTCCGAAGGTCGTACAAGCTCGGGGATGGTACCAATCGATCCGCAGGACCCAAATTAGTCCAGATGCAACCACTTTCCAAGTCTCTCCGACCTTCACAAAAAAAGTTATTCAAGAATATCTCTTTCTCCTATGTGCTTTCATCCCTAACCCTAACCCTAACCCTTCCGAAAGTCGGAGAAGCTCAAGGATGGTACCGATCGATGCGCGCTACCCCATTTAGTGGGGGTAGAGCCTACTTGCAAGTCTCTCCGACCTTCACAAAAAAAGTTATTCAAGAATATCTCTTTCTCCTATGTGCTTTCATCCCTAACCCTAACCCTAACCCTTCCGAAAGTCGGAGAAGCTCAAAGATGGTACCGATCGATGCGCGCTACCCCATTTAGTGGGGGTAGAGCCTACTTGCAAGTCTCTCCGACCTTCACAAAAAAAGTTATTCAAGAATATCTCTTTCTCCTATGTGCTTTCATCCCTAACCCTAACCCTAACCCTTCCGAAAGTCGGAGAAGCTCAAGGATGGTACCGATCGATGCGCGCTACCCCATTTAGTGGGGGTAGAGCCTACTTGCAAGTCTCTCCGACCTTCACAAAAAAAGTTATTCAAGAATATCTCTTTCTCCTATGTGCTTTCATCCCTAACCCTAACCCTAACCCTTCCGAAAGTCGGAGAAGCTCAAGGATGGTACTGATCGATGCGCGCAACCCCATTTAGTGGGGGTAGAGCCTACTTGCAAGTCTCTCCGACCTTCACAAAAAAAGTTATTCAAGAATATCTCCTCAGATTTGGGGGAATTTCGTCGGTCGACCTCTTCCGAAGGTCGTACAAGCTCGGGGATGGTACCAATCGATCCGCAGGACCCAAATTAGTCCAGATGCAACCACTTTCCAAGTCTCTCCGACCTTCACAAAAAAAGTTATTCAAGAATATCTCTTTCTCCTATGTGCTTTCATCCCTAACCCTAACCCTAACCCTTCCGAAAGTCGGAGAAGCTCAAGGATGGTACTGATCGATGCGCGCAACCCCATTTAGTGGGGGTAGAGCCTACTTGCAAGTCTCTCCGACCTTCACAAAAAAAGTTATTCAAGAATATCTCCTCAGATTTGGGGGAATTTCGTCGGTCGACCTCTTCCGAAGGTCGTACAAGCTCGGGGATGGTACCAATCGATCCGCAGGACCCAAATTAGTCCAGATGCAACCACTTTCCAAGTCTCTCCGACCTTCACAAAAAAAGTTATTCAAGAATATCTCTTTCTCCTATGTGCTTTCATCCCTAACCCTAACCCTAACCCTTCCGAAAGTCGGAGAAGCTCAAGGATGGTACCGATCGATGCGCGCTACCCCATTTAGTGGGGGTAGAGCCTACTTGCAAGTCTCTCCGACCTTTACAAAAAAAGTTATTCAAGAATATCTCTTTCTCCTATGTGCTTTCATCCCTAACCCTAACCCTAACCCTAACCCTTCCGAAAGTCGGAGAAGCTCAAGGATGGTACCGATCGATGCGCGCAACCCCATTTAGTGGGGGTAGAGCCTACTTGCAAGTCTCTCCGACCTTCACAAAAAAAGTTATTCAAGAATATCTCCTCAGATTTGGGGGAATTTCGTCGGTCGACCTCTTCCGAAGGTCGTACAAGCTCGGGGATGGTACCAATCGATCCGCAGGACCCAAATTAGTCCAGATGCAACCACTTTCCAAGTCTCTCCGACCTTCACAAAAAAAGTTATTCAAGAATATCTCTTTCTCCTATGTGCTTTCATCCCTAACCCTAACCCTAACCCTTCCGAAAGTCGGAGAAGCTCAAGGATGGTACCGATCGATGCGCGCTACCCCATTTAGTGGGGGTAGAGCCTACTTGCAAGTCTCTCCGACCTTCACAAAAAAAGTTATTCAAGAATATCTCTTTCTCCTATGTGCTTTCATCCCTAACCCTAACCCTAACCCTTCCGAAAGTCGGAAAAGCTCAAGGATGGTACCGATCGATGCGCGCTACCCCATTTAGTGGGGGTAGAGCCTACTTGCAAGTCTCTCCGACCTTCACAAAAAAAGTTATTCAAGAATATCTCTTTCTCCTATGTGCTTTCATCCCTAACCCTAACCCTAACCCTTCCGAAAGTCGGAAAAGCTCAAGGATGGTACCGATCGATGCGCGCTACCCCATTTAGTGGGGGTAGAGCCTACTTGCAAGTCTCTCCGACCTTCACAAAAAAAGTTATTCAAGAATATCTCTTTCTCCTATGTGCTTTCATCCCTAACCCTAACCCTAACCCTTCCGAAAGTCGGAGAAGCTCAAGGATGGTACCGATCGATGCGCGCAACCCCATTTAGTGGGGGTAGAGCCTACTTGCAAGTCTCTCCGACCTTCACAAAAAAAGTTATTCAAGAATATCTCCTCAGATTTGGGGGAATTTCGTCGGTCGACCTCTTCCGAAGGTCGTACAAGCTCGGGGATGGTACCAATCGATCCGCAGGACCCAAATTAGTCCAGATGCAACCACTTTCCAAGTCTCTCCGACCTTCACAAAAAAAGTTATTCAAGAATATCTCTTTCTCCTATGTGCTTTCATCCCTAACCCTAACCCTAACCCTTCCGAAAGTCGGAGAAGCTCAAGGATGGTACCGATCGATGCGCGCTACCCCATTTAGTGGGGGTAGAGCCTACTTGCAAGTCTCTCCGACCTTCACAAAAAAAGTTATTCAAGAATATCTCTTTCTCCTATGTGCTTTCATCCCTAACCCTAACCCTAACCCTTCCGAAAGTCGGAGAAGCTCAAGGATGGTACCGATCGATGCGCGCAACCCCATTTAGTGGGGGTAGAGCCTACTTGCAAGTCTCTCCGACCTTCACAAAAAAAGTTATTCAAGAATATCTCCTCAGATTTGGGGGAATTTCGTCGGTCGACCTCTTCCGAAGGTCGTACAAGCTCGGGGATGGTACCAATCGATCCGCAGGACCCAAATTAGTCCAGATGCAACCACTTTCCAAGTCTCTCCGACCTTCACAAAAAAAGTTATTCAAGAATATCTCTTTCTCCTATGTGCTTTCATCCCTAACCCTAACCCTAACCCTTCCGAAAGTCGGAGAAGCTCAAGGATGGTACTGATCGATGCGCGCTACCCCATTTAGTGGGGGTAGAGCCTACTTGCAAGTCTCTCCGACCTTCACAAAAAAAGTTATTCAATTATATCTCTTTCTCCTATGTGCTTTCATCCCTAACCCTAACCCTAACCCTTCCGAAAGTCGGAGAAGCTCAAGGATGGTACCGATCGATGCGCGCTACCCCATTTAGTGGGGGTAGAGCCTACTTGCAAGTCTCTCCAACCTTCACAAAAAAAGTTATTCAAGAATATCTCTTTCTCCTATGTGCTTTCATCCCTAACCCTAACCCTAACCCTTCCGAAAGTCGGAGAAGCTCAAGGATGGTACCGATCGATGCGCGCTACCCCATTTAGTGGGGGTAGAGCCTACTTGCAAGTCTCTCCGACCTTCACAAAAAAAGTTATTCAAGAATATCTCTTTCTCCTATGTGCTTTCATCCCTAACCCTAACCCTAACCCTTCCGAAAGTCGGAGAAGCTCAAGGATGGTACCGATCGATGCGCGCAACCCCATTTAGTGGGGGTAGAGCCTACTTGCAAGTCTCTCCGACCTTCACAAAAAAAGTTATTCAAGAATATCTCCTCAGATTTGGGGGAATTTCGTCGGTCGACCTCTTCCGAAGGTCGTACAAGCTCGGGGATGGTACCAATCGATCCGCAGGACCCAAATTAGTCCAGATGCAACCACTTTCCAAGTCTCTCCGACCTTCACAAAAAAAGTTATTCAAGAATATCTCTTTCTCCTATGTGCTTTCATCCCTAACCCTAACCCTAACCCTTCCGAAAGTCGGAGAAGCTCAAGGATGGTACCGATCGATGCGCGCTACCCCATTTAGTGGGGGTAGAGCCTACTTGCAAGTCTCTCCGACCTTCACAAAAAAAGTTATTCAAGAATATCTCTTTCTCCTATGTGCTTTCATCCCTAACCCTAACCCTAACCCTTCCGAAAGTCGGAGAAGCTCAAGGATGGTACCGATCGATGCGCGCTACCCCATTTAGTGGGGGTAGAGCCTACTTGCAAGTCTCTCCGACCTTCACAAAAAAAGTTATTCAAGAATATCTCTTTCTCCTATGTGCTTTCATCCCTAACCCTAACCCTAACCCTTCCGAAAGTCGGAGAAGCTCAAGGATGGTACCGATCGATGCGCGCTACCCCATTTAGTGGGGGTAGAGCCTACTTGCAAGTCTCTCCGACCTTCACAAAAAAAGTTATTCAAGAATATCTCTTTCTCCTATGTGCTTTCATCCCTAACCCTAACCCTAACCCTTCCGAAAGTCGGAGAAGCTCAAGGATGGTACCGATCGATGCGCGCTACCCCATTTAGTGGGGGTAGAGCCTACTTGCAAGTCTCTCCGACCTTCACAAAAAAAGTTATTCAAGAATATCTCCTCAGATTTGGGGGAATTTCGTCGGTCGACCTCTTCCGAAGGTCGTAAAAGCTCGGGGATGGTACCAATCGATCCGCAGGACCCAAATTAGTCCAGATGCAACCACTTTTCAAGTCTCTCCGACCTTCACAAAAAAAGTTATTCAAGAATATCTCTTTCTCCTATGTGCTTTCATCCCTAACCCTAACCCTAACCCTTCCGAAAGTCGGAGAAGCTCAAGGATGGTACCGATCGATGCGCGCTACCCCATTTAGTGGGGGTAGAGCCTACTTGCAAGTCTCTCCGACCTTCACAAAAAAAGTTATTCAATTATATCTCTTTCTCCTATGTGCTTTCATCCCTAACCCTAACCCTAACCCTTCCGAAAGTCGGAGAAGCTCAAGGATGGTACCGATCGATGCGCGCTACCCCATTTAGTGGGGGTAGAGCCTACTTGCAAGTCTCTCCAACCTTCACAAAAAAAGTTATTCAAGAATATCTCTTTCTCCTATGTGCTTTCATCCCTAACCCTAACCCTAACCCTTCCGAAAGTCGGAGAAGCTCAAGGATGGTACCGATCGATGCGCGCTACCCCATTTAGTGGGGGTAGAGCCTACTTGCAAGTTTCTCCGACCTTCACAAAAAAAGTTATTCAAGAATATCTCTTTCTCCTATGTGCTTTCATCCCTAACCCTAACCCTAACCCTTCCGAAAGTCGGAGAAGCTCAAGGATGGTACCGATCGATGCGCGCAACCCCATTTAGTGGGGGTAGAGCCTACTTGCAAGTCTCTCCGACCTTCACAAAAAAAGTTATTCAAGAATATCTCCTCAGATTTGGGGGAATTTCGTCGGTCGACCTCTTCCGAAGGTCGTACAAGCTCGGGGATGGTACCAATCGATCCGCAGGACCCAAATTAGTCCAGATGCAACCACTTTCCAAGTCTCTCCGACCTTCACAAAAAAAGTTATTCAAGAATATCTCTTTCTCCTATGTGCTTTCATCCCTAACCCTAACCCTAACCCTTCCGAAAGTCGGAGAAGCTCAAGGATGGTACCGATCGATGCGCGCTACCCCATTTAGTGGGGGTAGAGCCTACTTGCAAGTCTCTCCGACCTTCACAAAAAAAGTTATTCAAGAATATCTCCTCAGATTTGGGGGAATTTCGTCGGTCGACCTCTTCCGAAGGTCGTACAAGCTCGGGGATGGTACCAATCGATCCGCAGGACCCAAATTAGTCCAGATGCAACCACTTTCCAAGTCTCTCCGACCTTCACAAAAAAAGTTATTCAAGAATATCTCTTTCTCCTATGTGCTTTCATCCCTAACCCTAACCCTAACCCTTCCGAAAGTCGGAGAAGCTCAAGGATGGTACCGATCGATGCGCGCTACCCCATTTAGTGGGGGTAGAGCCTACTTGCAAGTCTCTCCGACCTTTACAAAAAAAGTTATTCAAGAATATCTCTTTCTCCTATGTGCTTTCATCCCTAACCCTAACCCTAACCCTTCCGAAAGTCGGAGAAGCTCAAGGATGGTACCGATCGATGCGCGCAACCCCATTTAGTGGGGGTAGAGCCTACTTGCAAGTCTCTCCGACCTTCACAAAAAAAGTTATTCAAGAATATCTCCTCAGATTTGGGGGAATTTCGTCGGTCGACCTCTTCCGAAGGTCGTACAAGCTCGGGGATGGTACCAATCGATCCGCAGGACCCAAATTAGTCCAGATGCAACCACTTTCCAAGTCTCTCCGACCTTCACAAAAAAAGTTATTCAAGAATATCTCTTTCTCCTATGTGCTTTCATCCCTAACCCTAACCCTAACCCTTCCGAAAGTCGGAGAAGCTCAAGGATGGTACCGATCGATGCGCGCTACCCCATTTAGTGGGGGTAGAGCCTACTTGCAAGTCTCTCCGACCTTCACAAAAAAAGTTATTCAAGAATATCTCTTTCTCCTATGTGCTTTCATCCCTAACCCTAACCCTAACCCTTCCGAAAGTCGGAGAAGCTCAAGGATGGTACCGATCGATGCGCGCAACCCCATTTAGTGGGGGTAGAGCCTACTTGCAAGTCTCTCCGACCTTCACAAAAAAAGTTATTCAAGAATATCTCCTCAGATTTGGGGGAATTTCGTCGGTCGACCTCTTCCGAAGGTCGTACAAGCTCGGGGATGGTACCAATCGATCCGCAGGACCCAAATTAGTCCAGATGCAACCACTTTCCAAGTCTCTCCGACCTTCACAAAAAAAGTTATTCAAGAATATCTCTTTCTCCTATGTGCTTTCATCCCTAACCCTAACCCTAACCCTTCCGAAAGTCGGAGAAGCTCAAGGATGGTACCGATCGATGCGCGCTACCCCATTTAGTGGGGGTAGAGCCTACTTGCAAGTCTCTCCGACCTTCACAAAAAAAGTTATTCAATTATATCTCTTTCTCCTATGTGCTTTCATCCCTAACCCTAACCCTAACCCTTCCGAAAGTCGGAGAAGCTCAAGGATGGTACCGATCGATGCGCGCTACCCCATTTAGTGGGGGTAGAGCCTACTTGCAAGTCTCTCCAACCTTCACAAAAAAAGTTATTCAAGAATATCTCTTTCTCCTATGTGCTTTCATCCCTAACCCTAACCCTAACCCTTCCGAAAGTCGGAGAAGCTCAAGGATGGTACCGATCGATGCGCGCTTTCCCATTTAGTGGGGGTAGAGCCTACTTGCAAGTCTCTCCGACCTTCACAAAAAAAGTTATTCAAGAATATCTCTTTCTCCTATGTGCTTTCATCCCTAACCCTAACCCTAACCCTTCCGAAAGTCGGAGAAGCTCAAGGATGGTACCGATCGATGCGCGCAACCCCATTTAGTGGGGGTAGAGCCTACTTGCAAGTCTCTCCGACCTTCACAAAAAAAGTTATTCAAGAATATCTCCTCAGATTTGGGGGAATTTCGTCGGTCGACCTCTTCCGAAGGTCGTACAAGCTCGGGGATGGTACCAATCGATCCGCAGGACCCAAATTAGTCCAGATGCAACCACTTTCCAAGTCTCTCCGACCTTCACAAAAAAAGTTATTCAAGAATATCTCTTTCTCCTATGTGCTTTCATCCCTAACCCTAACCCTAACCCTTCCGAAAGTCGGAGAAGCTCAAGGATGGTACCGATCGATGCGCGCAACCCCATTTAGTGGGGGTAGAGCCTACTTGCAAGTCTCTCCGACCTTCACAAAAAAAGTTATTCAAGAATATCTCCTCAGATTTGGGGGAATTTCGTCGGTCGACCTCTTTCGAAGGTCGTACAAGCTCGGGGATGGTACCAATCGATCCGCAGGACCCAAATTAGTCCAGATGCAACCACTTTCCAAGTCTCTCCGACCTTCACAAAAAACGTTATTCAAGAATATCTCTTTCTCCTATGTGCTTTCATCCCTAACTCTAACCCTAACCCTTCCGAAAGTCGGAGAAGCTCAAGGATGGTACCGATCGATGCGCGCAACCCCATTTAGTGGGGGTAGAGCCTACTTGCAAGTCTCTCCGACCTTCACAAAAAAAGTTATTCAAGAATATCTCCTCAGATTTGGGGGAATTTCGTCGGTCGACCTCTTCCGAAGGTCGTACAAGCTCGGGGATGGTACCAATCGATCCGCAGGACCCAAATTAGTCCAGATGCAACCACTTTCCAAGTCTCTCCGACCTTCACAAAAAAAGTTATTCAAGAATATCTCTTTCTCCTATGTGCTTTCATCCCTAACCCTAACCCTTCCGAAAGTCGGAGAAGCTCAAGGATGGTACCGATCGATGCGCGCTACCCCATTTAGTGGGGGTAGAGCCTACTTGCAAGTCTCTCCGACCTTCACAAAAAAAGTTATTCAAGAATATCTCTTTCTCCTATGTGCTTTCATCCCTAACCCTAACCCTAACCCTTCCGAAAGTCGGAGAAGCTCAAGGATGGTACCGATCGATGCGCGCAACCCCATTTAGTGGGGGTAGAGCCTACTTGCAAGTCTCTCCGACCTTCACAAAAAAAGTTATTCAAGAATATCTCCTCAGATTTGGGGGAATTTCGTCGGTCGACCTCTTCCGAAGGTCGTACAAGCTCGGGGATGGTACCAATCGATCCGCAGGACCCAAATTAGTCCAGATGCAACCACTTTCCAAGTCTCTCCGACCTTCACAAAAAAAGTTATTCAAGAATATCTCTTTCTCCTATGTGCTTTCATCCCTAACCCTAACCCTAACCCTTCCGAAAGTCGGAGAAGCTCAAGGATGGTACCGATCGATGCGCGCTACCCCATTTAGTGGGGGTAGAGCCTACTTGCAAGTCTCTCCGACCTTCACAAAAAAAGTTATTCAAGAATATCTCTTTCTCCTATGTGCTTTCATCCCTAACCCTAACCCTAACCCTTCCGAAAGTCGTAGAAGCTCAAGGATGGTACCGATCGATGCGCGCTACCCCATTTAGTGGGGGTAGAGCCTACTTGCAAGTCTCTCCGACCTTCACAAAAAAAGTTATTGAAGAATATCTCTTTCTCCTATGTGCTTTCATCCCTAACCCTAACCCTAACCCTTCCAAAAGTCGGAGAAGCTCAAGGATGGTACCGATCGATGCGCGCTACCCCATTTAGTGGGGGTAGAGCCTACTTGCATGTCTCTCCGACCTTCATAAAAAAAGTTATTCAAGAATATCTCCTCAGATTTGGGGGAATTTCGTCGGTCGACCTCTTCCGAAGGTCGTACAAGCTCGGGGATGGTACCAATCGATCCGCAGGACCCAAATTAGTCCAGATGCAACCACTTTCCAAGTCTCTCCGACCTTCACAAAAAAAGTTATTCAAGAATATCTCTTTCTCCTATGTGCTTTCATCCCTAACCCTAACCCTAACCCTTCCGAAAGTCGGAGAAGCTCAAGGATGGTACCGATCGATGCGCGCAACCCCATTTAGTGGGGGTAGAGCCTACTTGCAAGTCTCTCCGACCTTCACAAAAAAAGTTATTCAAGAATATCTCCTCAGATTTGGGGGAATTTCGTCGGTCGACCTCTTCCGAAGGTCGTACAAGCTCGGGGATGGTACCAATCGATCCGCAGGACCCAAATTAGTCCAGATGCAACCACTTTCCAAGTCTCTCCGACCTTCACAAAAAAAGTTATTCAAGAATATCTCTTTCTCCTATGTGCTTTCATCCCTAACCCTAACCCTAACCCTTCCGAAAGTCGGAGAAGCTCAAGGATGGTACCGATCGATGCGCGCAACCCCATTTAGTGGGGGTAGAGCCTACTTGCAAGTCTCTCCGACCTTCACAAAAAAAGTTATTCAAGAATATCTCCTCAGATTTGGGGGAATTTCGTCGGTCGACCTCTTCCGAAGGTCGTACAAGCTCGGGGATGGTACCAATCGATCCGCAGGACCCAAATTAGTCCAGATGCAACCACTTTCCAAGTCTCTCCGACCTTCACAAAAAAAGTTATTCAAGAATATCTCTTTCTCCTATGTGCTTTCATCCCTAACCCTAACCCTAACCCTTCCGAAAGTCGGAGAAGCTCAAGGATGGTACCGATCGATGCGCGCAACCCCATTTAGTGGGGGTAGAGCCTACTTGCAAGTCTCTCCGACCTTCACAAAAAAAGTTATTCAAGAATATCTCCTCAGATTTGGGGGAATTTCGTCGGTCGACCTCTTTCGAAGGTCGTACAAGCTCGGGGATGGTACCAATCGATCCGCAGGACCCAAATTAGTCCAGATGCAACCACTTTCCAAGTCTCTCCGACCTTCACAAAAAAAGTTATTCAAGAATATCTCTTTCTCCTATGTGCTTTCATCCCTAACCCTAACCCTAACCCTTCCGAAAGTCGGAGAAGCTCAAGGATGGTACCGATCGATGCGCGCTACCCCATTTAGTGGGGGTAGAGCCTACTTGCAAGTCTCTCCGACCTTCACAAAAAAAGTTATTCAAGAATATCTCCTCAGATTTGGGGGAATTTCGTCGGTCGACCTCTTCCGAAGGTCGTACAAGCTCGGGGATGGTACCAATCGATCCGCAGGACCCAAATTAGTCCAGATGCAACCACTTTCCAAGTCTCTCCGACCTTCACAAAAAACGTTATTCAAGAATATCTCTTTCTCCTATGTGCTTTCATCCCTAACTCTAACCCTAACCCTTCCGAAAGTCGGAGAAGCTCAAGGATGGTACCGATCGATGCGCGCAACCCCATTTAGTGGGGGTAGAGCCTACTTGCAAGTCTCTCCGACCTTCACAAAAAAAGTTATTCAAGAATATCTCCTCAGATTTGGGGGAATTTCGTCGGTCGACCTCTTTCGAAGGTCGTACAAGCTCGGGGATGGTACCAATCGATCCGCAGGACCCAAATTAGTCCAGATGCAACCACTTTCCAAGTCTCTCCGACCTTCACAAAAAAAGTTATTCAAGAATATCTCTTTCTCCTATGTGCTTTCATCCCTAACCCTAACCCTAACCCTTCCGAAAGTCGGAGAAGCTCAAGGATGGTACCGATCGATGCGCGCTACCCCATTTAGTGGGGGTAGAGCCTACTTGCAAGTCTCTCCGACCTTCACAAAAAAAGTTATTCAAGAATATCTCCTCAGATTTGGGGGAATTTCGTCGGTCGACCTCTTCCGAAGGTCGTACAAGCTCGGGGATGGTACCAATCGATCCGCAGGACCCAAATTAGTCCAGATGCAACCACTTTCCAAGTCTCTCCGACCTTCACAAAAAACGTTATTCAAGAATATCTCTTTCTCCTATGTGCTTTCATCCCTAACTCTAACCCTAACCCTTCCGAAAGTCGGAGAAGCTCAAGGATGGTACCGATCGATGCGCGCAACCCCATTTAGTGGGGGTAGAGCCTACTTGCAAGTCTCTCCGACCTTCACAAAAAAAGTTATTCAAGAATATCTCCTCAGATTTGGGGGAATTTCGTCGGTCGACCTCTTCCGAAGGTCGTACAAGCTCGGGGATGGTACCAATCGATCCGCAGGACCCAAATTAGTCCAGATGCAACCACTTTCCAAGTCTCTCCGACCTTCACAAAAAAAGTTATTCAAGAATATCTCTTTCTCCTATGTGCTTTCATCCCTAACCCTAACCCTTCCGAAAGTCGGAGAAGCTCAAGGATGGTACCGATCGATGCGCGCTACCCCATTTAGTGGGGGTAGAGCCTACTTGCAAGTCTCTCCGACCTTCACAAAAAAAGTTATTCAAGAATATCTCTTTCTCCTATGTGCTTTCATCCCTAACCCTAACCCTAACCCTTCCGAAAGTCGGAGAAGCTCAAGGATGGTACCGATCGATGCGCGCAACCCCATTTAGTGGGGGTAGAGCCTACTTGCAAGTCTCTCCGACCTTCACAAAAAAAGTTATTCAAGAATATCTCCTCAGATTTGGGGGAATTTCGTCGGTCGACCTCTTCCGAAGGTCGTACAAGCTCGGGGATGGTACCAATCGATCCGCAGGACCCAAATTAGTCCAGATGCAACCACTTTCCAAGTCTCTCCGACCTTCACAAAAAAAGTTATTCAAGAATATCTCTTTCTCCTATGTGCTTTCATCCCTAACCCTAACCCTAACCCTTCCGAAAGTCGGAGAAGCTCAAGGATGGTACCGATCGATGCGCGCTACCCCATTTAGTGGGGGTAGAGCCTACTTGCAAGTCTCTCCGACCTTCACAAAAAAAGTTATTCAAGAATATCTCTTTCTCCTATGTGCTTTCATCCCTAACCCTAACCCTAACCCTTCCGAAAGTCGGAGAAGCTCAAGGATGGTACCGATCGATGCGCGCTACCCCATTTAGTGGGGGTAGAGCCTACTTGCAAGTCTCTCCGACCTTCACAAAAAAAGTTATTCAAGAATATCTCTTTCTCCTATGTGCTTTCATCCCTAACCCTAACCCTAACCCTTCCAAAAGTCGGAGAAGCTCAAGGATGGTACCGATCGATGCGCGCTACCCCATTTAGTGGGGGTAGAGCCTACTTGCATGTCTCTCCGACCTTCACAAAAAAAGTTATTCAAGAATATCTCCTCAGATTTGGGGGAATTTCGTCGGTCGACCTCTTCCGAAGGTCGTACAAGCTCGGGGATGGTACCAATCAATCTGCAGGACCCAAATTAGTCCAGATGCAACCACTTTCCAAGTCTCTCCGACCTTCACAAAAAAAGTTATTCAAGAATATCTCTTTCTCCTATGTGCTTTCATCCCTAACCCTAACCCTAACCCTTCCGAAAGTCGGAGAAGCTCAAGGATGGTACCGATCGATGCGCGCAACCCCATTTAGTGGGGGTAGAGCCTACTTGCAAGTCTCTCCGACCTTCACAAAAAAAGTTATTCAAGAATATCTCCTCAGATTTGGGGGAATTTCGTCGGTCGACCTCTTCCGAAGGTCGTACAAGCTCGGGGATGGTACCAATCGATCCGCAGGACCCAAATTAGTCCAGATGCAACCACTTTCCAAGTCTCTCCGACCTTCACAAAAAACGTTATTCAAGAATATCTCTTTCTCCTATGTGCTTTCATCCCTAACCCTAACCCTAACCCTTCCGAAAGTCGGAGAAGCTCAAGGATGGTACCGATCGATGCGCGCAACCCCATTTAGTGGGGGTAGAGCCTACTTGCAAGTCTCTCCGACCTTCACAAAAAAAGTTATTCAAGAATATCTCCTCAGATTTGGGGGAATTTCGTCGGTCGACCTCTTCCGAAGGTCGTACAAGCTCGGGGATGGTACCAATCGATCCGCAGGACCCAAATTAGTCCAGATGCAACCACTTTCCAAGTCTCTCCGACCTTCACAAAAAAAGTTATTCAAGAATATCTCTTTCTCCTATGTGCTTTCATCCCTAACCCTAACCCTAACCCTTCCGAAAGTCGGAGAAGCTCAAGGATGGTACCGATCGATGCGCGCTACCCCATTTAGTGGGGGTAGAGCCTACTTGCAAGTCTCTCCGACCTTCACAAAAAAAGTTATTCAAGAATATCTCTTTCTCCTATGTGCTTTCATCCCTAACCCTAACCCTAACCCTTCCGAAAGTCGGAGAAGCTCAAGGATGGTACCGATCGATGCGCGCAACCCCATTTAGTGGGGGTAGAGCCTACTTGCAAGTCTCTCCGACCTTCACAAAAAAAGTTATTCAAGAATATCTCCTCAGATTTGGGGGAATTTCGTCGGTCGACCTCTTCCGAAGGTCGTACAAGCTCGGGGATGGTACCAATCGATCCGCAGGACCCAAATTAGTCCAGATGCAACCACTTTCCAAGTCTCTCCGACCTTCACAAAAAAAGTTATTCAAGAATATCTCTTTCTCCTATGTGCTTTCATCCCTAACCCTAACCCTTCCGAAAGTCGGAGAAGCTCAAGGATGGTACCGATCGATGCGCGCTACCCCATTTAGTGGGGGTAGAGCCTACTTGCAAGTCTCTCCGACCTTCACAAAAAAAGTTATTCAAGAATATCTCTTTCTCCTATGTGCTTTCATCCCTAACCCTAACCCTAACCCTTCCGAAAGTCGGAGAAGCTCAAGGATGGTACCGATCGATGCGCGCAACCCCATTTAGTGGGGGTAGAGCCTACTTGCAAGTCTCTCCGACCTTCACAAAAAAAGTTATTCAAGAATATCTCCTCAGATTTGGGGGAATTTCGTCGGTCGACCTCTTCCGAAGGTCGTACAAGCTCGGGGATGGTACCAATCGATCCGCAGGACCCAAATTAGTCCAGATGCAACCACTTTCCAAGTCTCTCCGACCTTCACAAAAAAAGTTATTCAAGAATATCTCTTTCTCCTATGTGCTTTCATCCCTAACCCTAACCCTAACCCTTCCGAAAGTCGGAGAAGCTCAAGGATGGTACCGATCGATGCGCGCTACCCCATTTAGTGGGGGTAGAGCCTACTTGCAAGTCTCTCCGACCTTCACAAAAAAAGTTATTCAAGAATATCTCTTTCTCCTATGTGCTTTCATCCCTAACCCTAACCCTAACCCTTCCGAAAGTCGGAGAAGCTCAAGGATGGTACCGATCGATGCGCGCTACCCCATTTAGTGGGGGTAGAGCCTACTTGCAAGTCTCTCCGACCTTCACAAAAAAAGTTATTCAAGAATATCTCTTTCTCCTATGTGCTTTCATCCCTAACCCTAACCCTAACCCTTCCAAAAGTCGGAGAAGCTCAAGGATGGTACCGATCGATGCGCGCTACCCCATTTAGTGGGGGTAGAGCCTACTTGCATGTCTCTCCGACCTTCACAAAAAAAGTTATTCAAGAATATCTCCTCAGATTTGGGGGAATTTCGTCGGTCGACCTCTTCCGAAGGTCGTACAAGCTCGGGGATGGTACCAATCAATCTGCAGGACCCAAATTAGTCCAGATGCAACCACTTTCCAAGTCTCTCCGACCTTCACAAAAAAAGTTATTCAAGAATATCTCTTTCTCCTATGTGCTTTCATCCCTAACCCTAACCCTAACCCTTCCGAAAGTCGGAGAAGCTCAAGGATGGTACCGATCGATGCGCGCAACCCCATTTAGTGGGGGTAGAGCCTACTTGCAAGTCTCTCCGACCTTCACAAAAAAAGTTATTCAAGAATATCTCCTCAGATTTGGGGGAATTTCGTCGGTCGACCTCTTCCGAAGGTCGTACAAGCTCGGGGATGGTACCAATCGATCCGCAGGACCCAAATTAGTCCAGATGCAACCACTTTCCAAGTCTCTCCGACCTTCACAAAAAAAGTTATTCAAGAATATCTCTTTCTCCTATGTGCTTTCATCCCTAACCCTAACCCTAACCCTTCCGAAAGTCGGAGAAGCTCAAGGATGGTACCGATCGATGCGCGCTACCCCATTTAGTGGGGGTAGAGCCTACTTGCAAGTCTCTCCGACCTTCACAAAAAAAGTTATTCAAGAATATCTCTTTCTCCTATGTGCTTTCATCCCTAACCCTAACCCTAACCCTTCCGAAAGTCGGAGAAGCTCAAGGATGGTACCGATCGATGCGCGCAACCCCATTTAGTGGGGGTAGAGCCTACTTGCAAGTCTCTCCGACCTTCACAAAAAAAGTTATTCAAGAATATCTCCTCAGATTTGGGGGAATTTCGTCGGTCGACCTCTTCCGAAGGTCGTACAAGCTCGGGGATGGTACCAATCGATCCGCAGGACCCAAATTAGTCCAGATGCAACCACTTTCCAAGTCTCTCCGACCTTCACAAAAAAAGTTATTCAAGAATATCTCTTTCTCCTATGTGCTTTCATCCCTAACCCTAACCCTTCCGAAAGTCGGAGAAGCTCAAGGATGGTACCGATCGATGCGCGCTACCCCATTTAGTGGGGGTAGAGCCTACTTGCAAGTCTCTCCGACCTTCACAAAAAAAGTTATTCAAGAATATCTCTTTCTCCTATGTGCTTTCATCCCTAACCCTAACCCTAACCCTTCCGAAAGTCGGAGAAGCTCAAGGATGGTACCGATCGATGCGCGCAACCCCATTTAGTGGGGGTAGAGCCTACTTGCAAGTCTCTCCGACCTTCACAAAAAAAGTTATTCAAGAATATCTCCTCAGATTTGGGGGAATTTCGTCGGTCGACCTCTTCCGAAGGTCGTACAAGCTCGGGGATGGTACCAATCGATCCGCAGGACCCAAATTAGTCCAGATGCAACCACTTTCCAAGTCTCTCCGACCTTCACAAAAAAAGTTATTCAAGAATATCTCTTTCTCCTATGTGCTTTCATCCCTAACCCTAACCCTAACCCTTCCGAAAGTCGGAGAAGCTCAAGGATGGTACCGATCGATGCGCGCTACCCCATTTAGTGGGGGTAGAGCCTACTTGCAAGTCTCTCCGACCTTCACAAAAAAAGTTATTCAAGAATATCTCTTTCTCCTATGTGCTTTCATCCCTAACCCTAACCCTAACCCTTCCGAAAGTCGGAGAAGCTCAAGGATGGTACCGATCGATGCGCGCTACCCCATTTAGTGGGGGTAGAGCCTACTTGCAAGTCTCTCCGACCTTCACAAAAAAAGTTATTCAAGAATATCTCTTTCTCCTATGTGCTTTCATCCCTAACCCTAACCCTAACCCTTCCAAAAGTCGGAGAAGCTCAAGGATGGTACCGATCGATGCGCGCTACCCCATTTAGTGGGGGTAGAGCCTACTTGCATGTCTCTCCGACCTTCACAAAAAAAGTTATTCAAGAATATCTCCTCAGATTTGGGGGAATTTCGTCGGTCGACCTCTTCCGAAGGTCGTACAAGCTCGGGGATGGTACCAATCAATCTGCAGGACCCAAATTAGTCCAGATGCAACCACTTTCCAAGTCTCTCCGACCTTCACAAAAAAAGTTATTCAAGAATATCTCTTTCTCCTATGTGCTTTCATCCCTAACCCTAACCCTAACCCTTCCGAAAGTCGGAGAAGCTCAAGGATGGTACCGATCGATGCGCGCAACCCCATTTAGTGGGGGTAGAGCCTACTTGCAAGTCTCTCCGACCTTCACAAAAAAAGTTATTCAAGAATATCTCCTCAGATTTGGGGGAATTTCGTCGGTCGACCTCTTCCGAAGGTCGTACAAGCTCGGGGATGGTACCAATCGATCCGCAGGACCCAAATTAGTCCAGATGCAACCACTTTTCAAGTCTCTCCGACCTTCACAAAAAACGTTATTCAAGAATATCTCTTTCTCCTATGTGCTTTCATCCCTAACCCTAACCCTAACCCTTCCGAAAGTCGGAGAAGCTCAAGGATGGTACCGATCGATGCGCGCAACCCCATTTAGTGGGGGTAGAGCCTACTTGCAAGTCTCTCCGACCTTCACAAAAAAAGTTATTCAAGAATATCTCCTCAGATTTGGGGGAATTTCGTCGGTCGACCTCTTCCGAAGGTCGTACAAGCTCGGGGATGGTACCAATCGATCCGCAGGACCCAAATTAGTCCAGATGCAACCACTTTCCAAGTCTCTCCGACCTTCACAAAAAAAGTTATTCAAGAATATCTCTTTCTCCTATGTGCTTTCATCCCTAACCCTAACCCTAACCCTTCCGAAAGTCGGAGAAGCTCAAGGATGGTACCGATCGATGCGCGCTACCCCATTTAGTGGGGGTAGAGCCTACTTGCAAGTCTCTCCGACCTTCACAAAAAAAGTTATTCAAGAATATCTCTTTCTCCTATGTGCTTTCATCCCTAACCCTAACCCTAACCCTTCCGAAAGTCGGAGAAGCTCAAGGATGGTACCGATCGATGCGCGCAACCCCATTTAGTGGGGGTAGAGCCTACTTGCAAGTCTCTCCGACCTTCACAAAAAAAGTTATTCAAGAATATCTCCTCAGATTTGGGGGAATTTCGTCGGTCGACCTCTTCCGAAGGTCGTACAAGCTCGGGGATGGTACCAATCGATCCGCAGGACCCAAATTAGTCCAGATGCAACCACTTTCCAAGTCTCTCCGACCTTCACAAAAAAAGTTATTCAAGAATATCTCTTTCTCCTATGTGCTTTCATCCCTAACCCTAACCCTTCCGAAAGTCGGAGAAGCTCAAGGATGCTACCGATCGATGCGCGCTACCCCATTTAGTGGGGGTAGAGCCTACTTGCAAGTCTCTCCGACCTTCACAAAAAAAGTTATTCAAGAATATCTCTTTCTCCTATGTGCTTTCATCCCTAACCCTAACCCTAACCCTTCCGAAAGTCGGAGAAGCTCAAGGATGGTACCGATCGATGCGCGCAACCCCATTTAGTGGGGGTAGAGCCTACTTGCAAGTCTCTCCGACCTTCACAAAAAAAGTTATTCAAGAATATCTCCTCAGATTTGGGGGAATTTCGTCGGTCGACCTCTTCCGAAGGTCGTACAAGCTCGGGGATGGTACCAATCGATCCGCAGGACCCAAATTAGTCCAGATGCAACCACTTTCCAAGTCTCTCCGACCTTCACAAAAAAAGTTATTCAAGAATATCTCTTTCTCCTATGTGCTTTCATCCCTAACCCTAACCCTAACCCTTCCGAAAGTCGGAGAAGCTCAAGGATGGTACCGATCGATGCGCGCTACCCCATTTAGTGGGGGTAGAGCCTACTTGCAAGTCTCTCCGACCTTCACAAAAAAAGTTATTCAAGAATATCTCTTTCTCCTATGTGCTTTCATCCCTAACCCTAACCCTAACCCTTCCGAAAGTCGTAGAAGCTCAAGGATGGTACCGATCGATGCGCGCTACCCCATTTAGTGGGGGTAGAGCCTACTTGCAAGTCTCTCCGACCTTCACAAAAAAAGTTATTGAAGAATATCTCTTTCTCCTATGTGCTTTCATCCCTAACCCTAACCCTAACCCTTCCAAAAGTCGGAGAAGCTCAAGGATGGTACCGATCGATGCGCGCTACCCCATTTAGTGGGGGTAGAGCCTACTTGCATGTCTCTCCGACCTTCATAAAAAAAGTTATTCAAGAATATCTCCTCAGATTTGGGGGAATTTCGTCGGTCGACCTCTTCCGAAGGTCGTACAAGCTCGGGGATGGTACCAATCGATCCGCAGGACCCAAATTAGTCCAGATGCAACCACTTTCCAAGTCTCTCCGACCTTCACAAAAAAAGTTATTCAAGAATATCTCTTTCTCCTATGTGCTTTCATCCCTAACCCTAACCCTAACCCTTCCGAAAGTCGGAGAAGCTCAAGGATGGTACCGATCGATGCGCGCAACCCCATTTAGTGGGGGTAGAGCCTACTTGCAAGTCTCTCCGACCTTCACAAAAAAAGTTATTCAAGAATATCTCCTCAGATTTGGGGGAATTTCGTCGGTCGACCTCTTCCGAAGGTCGTACAAGCTCGGGGATGGTACCAATCGATCCGCAGGACCCAAATTAGTCCAGATGCAACCACTTTCCAAGTCTCTCCGACCTTCACAAAAAAAGTTATTCAAGAATATCTCTTTCTCCTATGTGCTTTCATCCCTAACCCTAACCCTAACCCTTCCGAAAGTCGGAGAAGCTCAAGGATGGTACCGATCGATGCGCGCAACCCCATTTAGTGGGGGTAGAGCCTACTTGCAAGTCTCTCCGACCTTCACAAAAAAAGTTATTCAAGAATATCTCCTCAGATTTGGGGGAATTTCGTCGGTCGACCTCTTCCGAAGGTCGTACAAGCTCGAAGATGGTACCAATCGATCCGCAGGACCCAAATTAGTCCAGATGCAACCACTTTCCAAGTCTCTCCGACCTTCACAAAAAAAGTTATTCAAGAATATCTCTTTCTCCTATGTGCTTTCATCCCTAACCCTAACCCTTCCGAAAGTCGGAGAAGCTCAAGGATGGTACCGATCGATGCGCGCTACCCCATTTAGTGGGGGTAGAGCCTACTTGCATGTCTCTCCGACCTTCACAAAAAAAGTTATTCAAGAATATCTCTTTCTCCTATGTGCTTTCATCCCTAACCCTAACCCTAACCCTTCCGAAAGTCGGAGAAGCTCAAGGATGGTACCGATCGATGCGCGCAACCCCATTTAGTGGGGGTAGAGCCTACTTGCAAGTCTCTCCGACCTTCACAAAAAAAGTTATTCAAGAATATCTCCTCAGATTTGGGGGAATTTCGTCGGTCGACCTCTTCCGAAGGTCGTACAAGCTCGGGGATGGTACCAATCGATCCGCAGGACCCAAATTAGTCCAGATGCAACCACTTTCCAAGTCTCTCCGACCTTCACAAAAAAAGTTATTCAAGAATATCTCTTTCTCCTATGTGCTTTCATCCCTAACCCTAACCCTAACCCTTCCGAAAGTCGGAGAAGCTCAAGGATGGTACCGATCGATGCGCGCTAACCCATTTAGTGGGGGTAGAGCCTACTTGCAAGTCTCTCCGACCTTCACAAAAAAAGTTATTCAAGAATATCTCTTTCTCCTATGTGCTTTCATCCCTAACCCTAACCCTAACCCTTCCGAAAGTCGGAGAAGCTCAAGGATGGTACCGATCGATGCGCGCTACCCCATTTAGTGGGGGTAGAGCCTACTTGCAAGTCTCTCCGACCTTCACAAAAAAAGTTATTCAAGAATATCTCTTTCTCCTATGTGCTTTCATCCCTAACCCTAACCCTAACCCTTCCAAAAGTCGGAGAAGCTCAAGGATGGTACCGATCGATGCGCGCTACCCCATTTAGTGGGGGTAGAGCCTACTTGCATGTCTCTCCGACCTTCACAAAAAAAGTTATTCAAGAATATCTCCTCAGATTTGGGGGAATTTCGTCGGTCGACCTCTTCCGAAGGTCGTACAAGCTCGGGGATGGTACCAATCAATCTGCAGGACCCAAATTAGTCCAGATGCAACCACTTTCCAAGTCTCTCCGACCTTCACAAAAAAAGTTATTCAAGAATATCTCTTTCTCCTATGTGCTTTCATCCCTAACCCTAACCCTAACCCTTCCGAAAGTCGGAGAAGCTCAAGGATGGTACCGATCGATGCGCGCAACCCCATTTAGTGGGGGTAGAGCCTACTTGCAAGTCTCTCCGACCTTCACAAAAAAAGTTATTCAAGAATATCTCCTCAGATTTGGGGGAATTTCGTCGGTCGACCTCTTCCGAAGGTCGTACAAGCTCGGGGATGGTACCAATCGATCCGCAGGACCCAAATTAGTCCAGATGCAACCACTTTCCAAGTCTCTCCGACCTTCACAAAAAACGTTATTCAAGAATATCTCTTTCTCCTATGTGCTTTCATCCCTAACCCTAACCCTAACCCTTCCGAAAGTCGGAGAAGCTCAAGGATGGTACCGATCGATGCGCGCAACCCCATTTAGTGGGGGTAGAGCCTACTTGCAAGTCTCTCCGACCTTCACAAAAAAAGTTATTCAAGAATATCTCCTCAGATTTGGGGGAATTTCGTCGGTCGACCTCTTCCGAAGGTCGTACAAGCTCGGGGATGGTACCAATCGATCCGCAGGACCCAAATTAGTCCAGATGCAACCACTTTCCAAGTCTCTCCGACCTTCACAAAAAAAGTTATTCAAGAATATCTCTTTCTCCTATGTGCTTTCATCCCTAACCCTAACCCTAACCCTTCCGAAAGTCGGAGAAGCTCAAGGATGGTACCGATCGATGCGCGCTACCCCATTTAGTGGGGGTAGAGCCTACTTGCAAGTCTCTCCGACCTTCACAAAAAAAGTTATTCAAGAATATCTCTTTCTCCTATGTGCTTTCATCCCTAACCCTAACCCTAACCCTTCCGAAAGTCGGAGAAGCTCAAGGATGGTACCGATCGATGCGCGCTACTCCATTTAGTGGGGGTAGAGCCTACTTGCAAGTCTCTCCGACCTTCACAAAAAAAGTTATTCAAGAATATCTCCTCAGATTTGGGGGAATTTCGTCGGTCGACCTCTTCCGAAGGTCGTACAAGCTCGGGGATGGTACCAATCGATCCGCAGGACCCAAATTAGTCCAGATGCAACCACTTTCCAAGTCTCTCCGACCTTCAAAAAAAAAGTTATTCAAGAATATCTCTTTCTCCTATGTGCTTTCATCCCTAACCCTAACCCTAACCCTTCCGAAAGTCGGAGAAGCTCAAGGATGGTACCGATCGATGCGCGCAACCCCATTTAGTGGGGGTAGAGCCTACTTGCAAGTCTCTCCGACCTTCACAAAAAAAGTTATTCAAGAATATCTCCTCAGATTTGGGGGAATTTCGTCGGTCGACCTCTTTCGAAGGTCGTACAAGCTCGGGGATGGTACCAATCGATCTGCAGGACCCAAATTAGTCCAGATGCAACCACTTTCCAAGTCTCTCCGACCTTCACAAAAAAAGTTATTCAAGAATATCTCTTTCTCCTATGTGCTTTCATCCCTAACCCTAACCCTTCCGAAAGTCGGAGAAGCTCAAGGATGGTACCGATCGATGCGCGCTACCCCATTTAGTGGGGGTAGAGCCTACTTGCAAGTCTCTCCGACCTTCACAAAAAAAGTTATTCAAGAATATCTCCTCAGATTTGGGGGAATTTCGTCGGTCGACCTCTTCCGAAGGTCGTACAAGCTCGGGGATGGTACCAATCGATCCGCAGGACCCAAATTAGTCCAGATGCAACCACTTTCCAAGTCTCTCCGACCTTCACAAAAAAAGTTATTCAAGAATATCTCTTTCTCCTATGTGCTTTCATCCCTAACCCTAACCCTAACCCTTCCGAAAGTCGGAGAAGCTCAAGGATGGTACCGATCGATGCGCGCTACCCCATTTAGTGGGGGTAGAGCCTACTTGCAAGTCTCTCCGACCTTCACAAAAAAAGTTATTCAAGAATATCTCTTTCTCCTATGTGCTTTCATCCCTAACCCTAACCCTAACCCTTCCGAAAGTCGGAGAAGCTCAAGGATGGTACCGATCGATGTGCGCTACCCCATTTAGTGGGGGTAGAGCCTACTTGCAAGTCTCTCCGACCTTCACAAAAAAGGTTATTCAAGAATATCTCTTTCTCCTATGTGCTTTCATCCCTAACCCTAACCCTAACCCTTCCGAAAGTCGGAGAAGCTCAAGGATGGTACCGATCGATGCGCGCTACCCCATTTAGTGGGGGTAGAGCCTACTTGCAAGTCTCTCCGACCTTCACAAAAAAAGTTATTCAAGAATATCTCCTCAGATTTGGGGGAATTTCGTCGGTCAACCTCTTCCGAAGGTCGTACAAGCTCGGGGATGGTACCAATCGATCCGCAGGACCCAAATTAGTCCAGATGCAACCACTTTCCAAGTCTCTCCGACCTTCACAAAAAACGTTATTCAAGAATATCTCTTTCTCCTATGTGCTTTCATCCCTAACCCTAACCCTAACCCTTCCGAAAGTCGGAGAAGCTCAAGGATGGTACCGATCGATGCGCGCAACCCCATTTAGTGGGGGTAGAGCCTACTTGCAAGTCTCTCCGACCTTCACAAAAAAAGTTATTCAAGAATATCTCCTCAGATTTGGGGGAATTTCGTCGGTCGACCTCTTCCGAAGGTCGTACAAGCTCGGGGATGGTACCAATCGATCCGCAGGACCCAAATTAGTCCAGATGCAACCACTTTCCAAGTCTCTCCGACCTTCACAAAAAAAGTTATTCAAGAATATCTCTTTCTCCTATGTGCTTTCATCCCTAACCCTAACCCTAACCCTTCCGAAAGTCGGAGAAGCTCAAGGATGGTACCGATCGATGCGCGCTACCCCATTTAGTGGGGGTAGAGCCTACTTGCAAGTCTCTCCGACCTTCACAAAAAAAGTTATTCAAGAATATCTCTTTCTCCTATGTGCTTTCATCCCTAACCCTAACCCTAACCCTTCCGAAAGTCGGAGAAGCTCAAGGATGGTACCGATCGATGCGCGCTACTCCATTTAGTGGGGGTAGAGCCTACTTGCAAGTCTCTCCGACCTTCACAAAAAAAGTTATTCAAGAATATCTCCTCAGATTTGGGGGAATTTCGTCGGTCGACCTCTTCCGAAGGTCGTACAAGCTCGGGGATGGTACCAATCGATCCGCAGGACCCAAATTAGTCCAGATGCAACCACTTTCCAAGTCTCTCCGACCTTCAAAAAAAAAGTTATTCAAGAATATCTCTTTCTCCTATGTGCTTTCATCCCTAACCCTAACCCTAACCCTTCCGAAAGTCGGAGAAGCTCAAGGATGGTACCGATCGATGCGCGCAACCCCATTTAGTGGGGGTAGAGCCTACTTGCAAGTCTCTCCGACCTTCACAAAAAAAGTTATTCAAGAATATCTCCTCAGATTTGGGGGAATTTCGTCGGTCGACCTCTTTCGAAGGTCGTACAAGCTCGGGGATGGTACCAATCGATCTGCAGGACCCAAATTAGTCCAGATGCAACCACTTTCCAAGTCTCTCCGACCTTCACAAAAAAAGTTATTCAAGAATATCTCTTTCTCCTATGTGCTTTCATCCCTAACCCTAACCCTTCCGAAAGTCGGAGAAGCTCAAGGATGGTACCGATCGATGCGCGCTACCCCATTTAGTGGGGGTAGAGCCTACTTGCAAGTCTCTCCGACCTTCACAAAAAAAGTTATTCAAGAATATCTCCTCAGATTTGGGGGAATTTCGTCGGTCGACCTCTTCCGAAGGTCGTACAAGCTCGGGGATGGTACCAATCGATCCGCAGGACCCAAATTAGTCCAGATGCAACCACTTTCCAAGTCTCTCCGACCTTCACAAAAAAAGTTATTCAAGAATATCTCTTTCTCCTATGTGCTTTCATCCCTAACCCTAACCCTAACCCTTCCGAAAGTCGGAGAAGCTCAAGGATGGTACCGATCGATGCGCGCTACCCCATTTAGTGGGGGTAGAGCCTACTTGCAAGTCTCTCCGACCTTCACAAAAAAAGTTATTCAAGAATATCTCTTTCTCCTATGTGCTTTCATCCCTAACCCTAACCCTAACCCTTCCGAAAGTCGGAGAAGCTCAAGGATGGTACCGATCGATGTGCGCTACCCCATTTAGTGGGGGTAGAGCCTACTTGCAAGTCTCTCCGACCTTCACAAAAAAGGTTATTCAAGAATATCTCTTTCTCCTATGTGCTTTCATCCCTAACCCTAACCCTAACCCTTCCGAAAGTCGGAGAAGCTCAAGGATGGTACCGATCGATGCGCGCTACCCCATTTAGTGGGGGTAGAGCCTACTTGCAAGTCTCTCCGACCTTCACAAAAAAAGTTATTCAAGAATATCTCCTCAGATTTGGGGGAATTTCGTCGGTCAACCTCTTCCGAAGGTCGTACAAGCTCGGGGATGGTACCAATCGATCCGCAGGACCCAAATTAGTCCAGATGCAACCACTTTCCAAGTCTCTCCGACCTTCACAAAAAAAGTTATTCAAGAATATCTCTTTCTCCTATGTGCTTTCATCCCTAACCCTAACCCTAACCCTTCCGAAAGTCGGAGAAGCTCAAGGATGGTACCGATCGATGCGCGCAACCCCATTTAGTGGGGGTAGAGCCTACTTGCAAGTCTCTCCGACCTTCACAAAAAAAGTTATTCAAGAATATCTCCTCAGATTTGGGGGAATTTCGTCGGTCGACCTCTTTCGAAGGTCGTACAAGCTCGGGGATGGTACCAATCGATCCGCAGGACCCAAATTAGTCCAGATGCAACCACTTTCCAAGTCTCTCCGACCTTCACAAAAAAAGTTATTCAAGAATATCTCTTTCTCCTATGTGCTTTCATCCCTAACCCTAACCCTTCCGAAAGTCGGAGAAGCTCAAGGATGGTACCGATCGATGCGCGCTACCCCATTTAGTGGGGGTAGAGCCTACTTGCAAGTCTCTCCGACCTTCACAAAAAAAGTTATTCAAGAATATCTCTTTCTCCTATGTGCTTTCATCCCTAACCCTAACCCTAACCCTTCCGAAAGTCAGAGAAGCTCAAGGATGGTACCGATCGATGCGCGCAACCCCATTTAGTGGGGGTAGAGCCTACTTGCAAGTCTCTCCGACCTTCACAAAAAAAGTTATTCAAGAATATCTCCTCAGATTTGGGGGAATTTCGTCGGTCGACCTCTTCCGAAGGTCGTAAAAGCTCGGGGATGGTACCAATCGATCCGCAGGACCCAAATTAGTCCAGATGCAACCACTTTCCAAGTCTCTCCGACCTTCACAAAAAAAGTTATTCAAGAATATCTCTTTCTCCTATGTGCTTTCATCCCTAACCCTAACCCTAACCCTTCCGAAAGTCGGAGAAGCTCAAGGATGGTACCGATCGATGCGCGCTACCCCATTTAGTGGGGGTAGAGCCTACTTGCAAGTCTCTCCGACCTTCACAAAAAAAGTTATTCAAGAATATCTCTTTCTCCTATGTGCTTTCATCCCTAACCCTAACCCTAACCCTTCCGAAAGTCGGAGAAGCTCAAGGATGGTACCGATCGATGCGCGCTACCCCATTTAGTGGGGGTAGAGCCTACTTGAAAGTCTCTCCGACCTTCACAAAAAAAGTTATTCAAGAATATCTCTTTCTCCTATGTGCTTTCATCCCTAACCCTAACCCTAACCCTTCCGAAAGTCGGAGAAGCTCAAGGATGGAACCGATCGATGCGCGCTACCCCATTTAGTGGGGGTAGAGCCTACTTGCAAGTCTCTCCGACCTTCACAAAAAAAGTTATTCAAGAATATCTCCTCAGATTTGGGGGAATTTCGTCGGTCGACCTCTTCCGAAGGTCGTACAAGCTCGGGGATGGTACCAATCGATCCGCAGGACCCAAATTAGTCCAGATGCAACCACTTTCCAAGTCTCTCCGACCTTCACAAAAAAAGTTATTCAAGAATATCTCTTTCTCCTATGTGCTTTCATCCCTAACCCTAACCCTAACCCTTCCGAAAGTCGGAGAAGCTCAAGGATGGTACCGATCGATGCGCGCTACCCCATTTAGTGGGGGTAGAGCCTACTTGCAAGTCTCTCCGACCTTCACAAAAAAAGTTATTCAAGAATATCTCCTCAGATTTGGGGGAATTTCGTCGGTCGACCTCTTCCGAAGGTCGTACAAGCTCGGGGATGGTACCAATCGATCCGCAGGACCCAAATTAGTCCAGATGCAACCACTTTCCAAGTCTCTCCGACCTTCACAAAAAAAGTTATTCAAGAATATCTCTTTCTCCTATGTGCTTTCATCCCTAACCCTAACCCTTCCGAAAGTCGGAGAAGCTCAAGGATGGTACTGATCGATGCGCGCAACCCCATTTAGTGGGGGTAGAGCCTACTTGCAAGTCTCTCCGACCTTCACAAAAAAAGTTATTCAAGAATATCTCCTCAGATTTGGGGGAATTTCGTCGGTCGACCTCTTCCGAAGGTCGTACAAGCTCGGGGATGGTACCAATCGATCCGCAGGACCCAAATTAGTCCAGATGCAACCACTTTCCAAGTCTCTCCGACCTTCACAAAAAAAGTTATTCAAGAATATCTCTTTCTCCTATGTGCTTTCATCCCTAACCCTAACCCTAACCCTTCCGAAAGTCGGAGAAGCTCAAGGATGGTACCGATCGATGCGCGCTACCCCATTTAGTGGGGGTAGAGCCTACTTGCAAGTCTCTCCGACCTTCACAAAAAAAGTTATTCAAGAATATCTCTTTCTCCTATGTGCTTTCATCCCTAACCCTAACCCTAACCCTTCCGAAAGTCGGAGAAGCTCAAGGATGGTACCGATCGATGCGCGCTACTCCATTTAGTGGGGGTAGAGCCTACTTGCAAGTCTCTCCGACCTTCACAAAAAAAGTTATTCAAGAATATCTCCTCAGATTTGGGGGAATTTCGTCGGTCGACCTCTTCCGAAGGTCGTACAAGCTCGGGGATGGTACCAATCGATCCGCAGGACCCAAATTAGTCCAGATGCAACCACTTTCCAAGTCTCTCCGACCTTCAAAAAAAAAGTTATTCAAGAATATCTCTTTCTCCTATGTGCTTTCATCCCTAACCCTAACCCTAACCCTTCCGAAAGTCGGAGAAGCTCAAGGATGGTACCGATCGATGCGCGCAACCCCATTTAGTGGGGGTAGAGCCTACTTGCAAGTCTCTCCGACCTTCACAAAAAAAGTTATTCAAGAATATCTCCTCAGATTTGGGGGAATTTCGTCGGTCGACCTCTTTCGAAGGTCGTACAAGCTCGGGGATGGTACCAATCGATCTGCAGGACCCAAATTAGTCCAGATGCAACCACTTTCCAAGTCTCTCCGACCTTCACAAAAAAAGTTATTCAAGAATATCTCTTTCTCCTATGTGCTTTCATCCCTAACCCTAACCCTTCCGAAAGTCGGAGAAGCTCAAGGATGGTACCGATCGATGCGCGCTACCCCATTTAGTGGGGGTAGAGCCTACTTGCAAGTCTCTCCGACCTTCACAAAAAAAGTTATTCAAGAATATCTCCTCAGATTTGGGGGAATTTCGTCGGTCGACCTCTTCCGAAGGTCGTACAAGCTCGGGGATGGTACCAATCGATCCGCAGGACCCAAATTAGTCCAGATGCAACCACTTTCCAAGTCTCTCCGACCTTCACAAAAAAAGTTATTCAAGAATATCTCTTTCTCCTATGTGCTTTCATCCCTAACCCTAACCCTAACCCTTCCGAAAGTCGGAGAAGCTCAAGGATGGTACCGATCGATGCGCGCTACCCCATTTAGTGGGGGTAGAGCCTACTTGCAAGTCTCTCCGACCTTCACAAAAAAAGTTATTCAAGAATATCTCTTTCTCCTATGTGCTTTCATCCCTAACCCTAACCCTAACCCTTCCGAAAGTCGGAGAAGCTCAAGGATGGTACCGATCGATGTGCGCTACCCCATTTAGTGGGGGTAGAGCCTACTTGCAAGTCTCTCCGACCTTCACAAAAAAGGTTATTCAAGAATATCTCTTTCTCCTATGTGCTTTCATCCCTAACCCTAACCCTAACCCTTCCGAAAGTCGGAGAAGCTCAAGGATGGTACCGATCGATGCGCGCTACCCCATTTAGTGGGGGTAGAGCCTACTTGCAAGTCTCTCCGACCTTCACAAAAAAAGTTATTCAAGAATATCTCCTCAGATTTGGGGGAATTTCGTCGGTCAACCTCTTCCGAAGGTCGTACAAGCTCGGGGATGGTACCAATCGATCCGCAGGACCCAAATTAGTCCAGATGCAACCACTTTCCAAGTCTCTCCGACCTTCACAAAAAAAGTTATTCAAGAATATCTCTTTCTCCTATGTGCTTTCATCCCTAACCCTAACCCTAACCCTTCCGAAAGTCGGAGAAGCTCAAGGATGGTACCGATCGATGCGCGCAACCCCATTTAGTGGGGGTAGAGCCTACTTGCAAGTCTCTCCGACCTTCACAAAAAAAGTTATTCAAGAATATCTCCTCAGATTTGGGGGAATTTCGTCGGTCGACCTCTTTCGAAGGTCGTACAAGCTCGGGGATGGTACCAATCGATCCGCAGGACCCAAATTAGTCCAGATGCAACCACTTTCCAAGTCTCTCCGACCTTCACAAAAAAAGTTATTCAAGAATATCTCTTTCTCCTATGTGCTTTCATCCCTAACCCTAACCCTTCCGAAAGTCGGAGAAGCTCAAGGATGGTACCGATCGATGCGCGCTACCCCATTTAGTGGGGGTAGAGCCTACTTGCAAGTCTCTCCGACCTTCACAAAAAAAGTTATTCAAGAATATCTCTTTCTCCTATGTGCTTTCATCCCTAACCCTAACCCTAACCCTTCCGAAAGTCAGAGAAGCTCAAGGATGGTACCGATCGATGCGCGCAACCCCATTTAGTGGGGGTAGAGCCTACTTGCAAGTCTCTCCGACCTTCACAAAAAAAGTTATTCAAGAATATCTCCTCAGATTTGGGGGAATTTCGTCGGTCGACCTCTTCCGAAGGTCGTAAAAGCTCGGGGATGGTACCAATCGATCCGCAGGACCCAAATTAGTCCAGATGCAACCACTTTCCAAGTCTCTCCGACCTTCACAAAAAAAGTTATTCAAGAATATCTCTTTCTCCTATGTGCTTTCATCCCTAACCCTAACCCTAACCCTTCCGAAAGTCGGAGAAGCTCAAGGATGGTACCGATCGATGCGCGCTACCCCATTTAGTGGGGGTAGAGCCTACTTGCAAGTCTCTCCGACCTTCACAAAAAAAGTTATTCAAGAATATCTCTTTCTCCTATGTGCTTTCATCCCTAACCCTAACCCTAACCCTTCCGAAAGTCGGAGAAGCTCAAGGATGGTACCGATCGATGCGCGCTACCCCATTTAGTGGGGGTAGAGCCTACTTGAAAGTCTCTCCGACCTTCACAAAAAAAGTTATTCAAGAATATCTCTTTCTCCTATGTGCTTTCATCCCTAACCCTAACCCTAACCCTTCCGAAAGTCGGAGAAGCTCAAGGATGGAACCGATCGATGCGCGCTACCCCATTTAGTGGGGGTAGAGCCTACTTGCAAGTCTCTCCGACCTTCACAAAAAAAGTTATTCAAGAATATCTCCTCAGATTTGGGGGAATTTCGTCGGTCGACCTCTTCCGAAGGTCGTACAAGCTCGGGGATGGTACCAATCGATCCGCAGGACCCAAATTAGTCCAGATGCAACCACTTTCCAAGTCTCTCCGACCTTCACAAAAAAAGTTATTCAAGAATATCTCTTTCTCCTATGTGCTTTCATCCCTAACCCTAACCCTAACCCTTCCGAAAGTCGGAGAAGCTCAAGGATGGTACCGATCGATGCGCGCTACCCCATTTAGTGGGGGTAGAGCCTACTTGCAAGTCTCTCCGACCTTCACAAAAAAAGTTATTCAAGAATATCTCCTCAGATTTGGGGGAATTTCGTCGGTCGACCTCTTCCGAAGGTCGTACAAGCTCGGGGATGGTACCAATCGATCCGCAGGACCCAAATTAGTCCAGATGCAACCACTTTCCAAGTCTCTCCGACCTTCACAAAAAAAGTTATTCAAGAATATCTCTTTCTCCTATGTGCTTTCATCCCTAACCCTAACCCTTCCGAAAGTCGGAGAAGCTCAAGGATGGTACTGATCGATGCGCGCAACCCCATTTAGTGGGGGTAGAGCCTACTTGCAAGTCTCTCCGACCTTCACAAAAAAAGTTATTCAAGAATATCTCCTCAGATTTGGGGGAATTTCGTCGGTCGACCTCTTCCGAAGGTCGTACAAGCTCGGGGATGGTACCAATCGATCTGCAGGACCCAAATTAGTCCAGATGCAACCACTTTCCAAGTCTCTCCGACCTTCACAAAAAAAGTTATTCAAGAATATCTCTTTCTCCTATGTGCTTTCATCCCTAACCCTAACCCTAACCCTTCCGAAAGTCGGAGAAGCTCAAGGATGGTACCGATCGATGCGCGCTACCCCATTTAGTGGGGGTAGAGCCTACTTGCAAGTCTCTCCGACCTTCACAAAAAAAGTTATTCAAGAATATCTCTTTCTCCTATGTGCTTTCATCCCTAACCCTAACCCTAACCCTTCCGAAAGTCGGAGAAGCTCAAAGATGGTACCGATCGATGCGCGCAACCCCATTTAGTGGGGGTAGAGCCTACTTGCAAGTCTCTCCGACCTTCACAAAAAAAGTTATTCAAGAATATCTCCTCAGATTTGGGGGAATTTCGTCGGTCGACCTCTTCCGAAGGTCGTACAAGCTCGGGGATGGTACCAATCGATCCGCAGGACCCAAATTAGTCCAGATGCAACCACTTTCCAAGTCTCTCCGACCTTCACAAAAAAAGTTATTCAAGAATATCTCTTTCTCCTATGTGCTTTCATCCCTAACCCTAACCCTAACCCTTCCGAAAGTCGGAGAAGCTCAAGGATGGTACCGATCGATGCGCGCTACCCCATTTAGTGGGGGTAGAGCCTACTTGCAAGTCTCTCCGACCTTCACAAAAAAAGTTATTCAAGAATATCTCTTTCTCCTATGTGCTTTCATCCCTAACCCTAACCCTTCCGAAAGTCGGAGAAGCTCAAGGATGGTACCGATCGATGCGCGCTACCCCATTTAGTGGGGGTAGAGCCTACTTGCAAGTCTCTCCGACCTTCACAAAAAAAGTTATTCAAGAATATCTCTTCTCCTATGTGCTTTCATCCCTAACCCTAACCCTAACCCTTCCGAAAGTCGGAGAAGCTCAAGGATGGTACCGATCGATGCGCGCTACCCCATTTAGTGGGGGTAGAGCCTACTTGCAAGTCTCTCCGACCTTCACAAAAAAAGTTATTCAAGAATATCTCTTTCTCCTATGTGCTTTCATCCCTAACCCTAACCCTAACCCTTCCGAAAGTCGGAGAAGCTCAAGGATGGTACTGATCGATGCGCGCAACCCCATTTAGTGGGGGTAGAGCCTACTTGCAAGTCTCTCCGACCTTCACAAAAAAAGTTATTCAAGAATATCTCCTCAGATTTGGGGGAATTTCGTCGGTCGACCTCTTCCGAAGGTCGTACAAGCTCGGGGATGGTACCAATCGATCCGCAGGACCCAAATTAGTCCAGATGCAACCACTTTCCAAGTCTCTCCGACCTTCACAAAAAAAAGTTATTCAAGAATATCTCTTTCTCCTATGTGCTTTCATCCCTAACCCTAACCCTAACCCTTCCGAAAGTCGGAGAAGCTCAAGGATGGTACTGATCGATGCGCGCAACCCCATTTAGTGGGGGTAGAGCCTACTTGCAAGTCTCTCCGACCTTCACAAAAAAAGTTATTCAAGAATATCTCCTCAGATTTGGGGGAATTTCGTCGGTCGACCTCTTCCGAAGGTCGTACAAGCTCGGGGATGGTACCAATCGATCCGCAGGACCCAAATTAGTCCAGATGCAACCACTTTTCAAGTCTCTCCGACCTTCACAAAAAAAGTTATTCAAGAATATCTCTTTCTCCTATGTGCTTTCATCCCTAACCCTAACCCTAACCCTTCCGAAAGTCGGAGAAGCTCAAGGATGGTACCGATCGATGCGCGCTACCCCATTTAGTGGGGGTAGAGCCTACTTGCAAGTCTCTCCGACCTTCACAAAAAAAGTTATTCAAGAATATCTCTTTCTCCTATGTGCTTTCATCCCTAACCCTAACCCTAACCCTTCCGAAAGTCGGAGAAGCTCAAGGATGGTACTGATCGATGCGCGCAACCCCATTTAGTGGGGGTAGAGCCTACTTGCAAGTCTCTCCGACCTTCACAAAAAAAGTTATTCAAGAATATCTCCTCAGATTTGGGGGAATTTCGTCGGTCGACCTCTTCCGAAGGTCGTACAAGCTCGGGGATGGTACCAATCGATCCGCAGGACCCAAATTAGTCCAGATGCAACCACTTTCCAAGTCTCTCCGACCTTCACAAAAAAAGTTATTCAAGAATATCTCTTTCTCCTATGTGCTTTCATCCCTAACCCTAACCCTAACCCTTCCGAAAGTCGGAGAAGCTCAAGGATGGTACTGATCGATGCGCGCAACCCCATTTAGTGGGGGTAGAGCCTACTTGCAAGTCTCTCCGACCTTCACAAAAAAAGTTATTCAAGAATATCTCCTCAGATTTGGGGGAATTTCGTCGGTCGACCTCTTCCGAAGGTCGTACAAGCTCGGGGATGGTACCAATCGATCCGCAGGACCCAAATTAGTCCAGATGCAACCACTTTTCAAGTCTCTCCGACCTTCACAAAAAAAGTTATTCAAGAATATCTCTTTCTCCTATGTGCTTTCATCCCTAACCCTAACCCTAACCCTTCCGAAAGTCGGAGAAGCTCAAGGATGGTACTGATCGATGCGCGCTACCCCATTTAGTGGGGGTAGAGCCTACTTGCAAGTCTCTCCGACCTTCACAAAAAAAAGTTATTCAAGAATATCTCTTTCTCCTATGTGCTTTCATCCCTAACCCTAACCCTAACCCTTCCGAAAGTCGGAGAAGCTCAAAGATGGTACCGATCGATGCGCGCAACCCCATTTAGTGGGGGTAGAGCCTACTTGCAAGTCTCTCCGACCTTCACAAAAAAAAGTTATTCAAGAATATCTCCTCAGATTTGGGGGAATTTCGTCGGTCGACCTCTTCCGAAGGTCGTACAAGCTCGGGGATGGTACCAATCGATCCGCAGGACCCAAATTAGTCCAGATGCAACCACTTTCCAAGTCTCTCCGACCTTCACAAAAAAAGTTATTCAAGAATATCTCTTTCTCCTATGTGCTTTCATCCCTAACCCTAACCCTAACCCTTCCGAAAGTCGGAGAAGCTCAAGGATGGTACTGATCGATGCGCGCTACCCCATTTAGTGGGGGTAGAGCCTACTTGCAAGTCTCTCCGACCTTCACAAAAAAAGTTATTCAAGAATATCTCTTTCTCCTATGTGCTTTCATCCCTAACCCTAACCCTAACCCCTTCCGAAAGTCGGAGAAGCTCAAAGATGGTACCGATCGATGCGCGCAACCCCATTTAGTGGGGGTAGAGCCTACTTGCAAGTCTCTCCGACCTTCACAAAAAAAGTTATTCAAGAATATCTCCTCAGATTTGGGGGAATTTCGTCGGTCGACCTCTTCCGAAGGTCGTACAAGCTCGGGGATGGTACCAATCGATCCGCAGGACCCAAATTAGTCCAGATGCAACCACTTTCCAAGTCTCTCCGACCTTCACAAAAAAAGTTATTCAAGAATATCTCTTTCTCCTATGTGCTTTCATCCCTAACCCTAACCCTAACCCTTCCGAAAGTCGGAGAAGCTCAAGGATGGTACCGATCGATGCGCGCTACCCCATTTAGTGGGGGTAGAGCCTACTTGCAAGTCTCTCCGACCTTCACAAAAAAAGTTATTCAAGAATATCTCTTTCTCCTATGTGCTTTCATCCCTAACCCTAACCCTTCCGAAAGTCGGAGAAGCTCAAGGATGGTACCGATCGATGCGCGCTACCCCATTTAGTGGGGGTAGAGCCTACTTGCAAGTCTCTCCGACCTTCACAAAAAAAGTTATTCAAGAATATCTCTTTCTCCTATGTGCTTTCATCCCTAACCCTAACCCTAACCCTTCCGAAAGTCGGAGAAGCTCAAGGATGGTACCGATCGATGCGCGCTACCCCATTTAGTGGGGGTAGAGCCTACTTGCAAGTCTCTCCGACCTTCACAAAAAAGTTATTCAAGAATATCTCTTTCTCCTATGTGCTTTCATCCCTAACCCTAACCCTAACCCTTCCGAAAGTCGGAGAAGCTCAAGGATGGTACTGATCGATGCGCGCAACCCCATTTAGTGGGGGTAGAGCCTACTTGCAAGTCTCTCCGACCTTCACAAAAAAAGTTATTCAAGAATATCTCCTCAGATTTGGGGGAATTTCGTCGGTCGACCTCTTCCGAAGGTCGTACAAGCTCGGGGGATGGTACCAATCGATCCGCAGGACCCAAATTAGTCCAGATGCAACCACTTTCCAAGTCTCTCCGACCTTCACAAAAAAAGTTATTCAAGAATATCTCTTTCTCCTATGTGCTTTCATCCCTAACCCTAACCCTAACCCTTCCGAAAGTCGGAGAAGCTCAAGGATGGTACTGATCGATGCGCGCAACCCCATTTAGTGGGGGTAGAGCCTACTTGCAAGTCTCTCCGACCTTCACAAAAAAAGTTATTCAAGAATATCTCCTCAGATTTGGGGGAATTTCGTCGGTCGACCTCTTCCGAAGGTCGTACAAGCTCGGGGATGGTACCAATCGATCCGCAGGACCCAAATTAGTCCAGATGCAACCACTTTTCAAGTCTCTCCGACCTTCACAAAAAAAGTTATTCAAGAATATCTCTTTCTCCTATGTGCTTTCATCCCTAACCCTAACCCTAACCCTTCCGAAAGTCGGAGAAGCTCAAGGATGGTACCGATCGATGCGCGCTACCCCATTTAGTGGGGGTAGAGCCTACTTGCAAGTCTCTCCGACCTTCACAAAAAAAGTTATTCAAGAATATCTCTTTCTCCTATGTGCTTTCATCCCTAACCCTAACCCTAACCCTTCCGAAAGTCGGAGAAGCTCAAGGATGGTACTGATCGATGCGCGCAACCCCATTTAGTGGGGTAGAGCCTACTTGCAAGTCTCTCCGACCTTCACAAAAAAAGTTATTCAAGAATATCTCCTCAGATTTGGGGGAATTTCGTCGGTCGACCTCTTCCGAAGGTCGTACAAGCTCGGGGATGGTACCAATCGATCCGCAGGACCCAAATTAGTCCAGATGCAACCACTTTCCAAGTCTCTCCGACCTTCACAAAAAAAGTTATTCAAGAATATCTCTTTCTCCTATGTGCTTTCATCCCTAACCCTAACCCTAACCCTTCCGAAAGTCGGAGAAGCTCAAGGATGGTACTGATCGATGCGCGCAACCCCATTTAGTGGGGGTAGAGCCTACTTGCAAGTCTCTCCGACCTTCACAAAAAAAGTTATTCAAGAATATCTCCTCAGATTTGGGGGAATTTCGTCGGTCGACCTCTTCCGA